>NC_092212.1:81450132-81465468 GCF_043381705.1 Parasteatoda tepidariorum | reverse complement strand
ATTATTAATGAAATGCGACATCCATAAACGGATATTGTTATTAATCTACACGAATTTCAAATTATTTTAATAATTTAAAAATCAAAAAATGACAAAATTTAAAACTGTGTATACGTAGTATTCAATAAAATATTGAACTGTTGAAACGATTTCTTTCAGTTCTACGCTTAGAAAAAGCTGTAACCTTAAAAAAATGAAAAGCTAAGATATTTATTTCCTTTTATTCTGTCTTCCAAAAAACATTTAAAATTTTCTCGACTCCTGAAATTTTTCTGAGAAAAAAGAATTTGAAGCTTTGAATGCAGAATTAACCTTCAGGTTAAACAAACAAAGATTTCCACAATACTACATCAAAATAAGATAATATTTAAATTGTTGCCTTAAATCAAAAACAATTGAAAAAATTTCTGTTATTTATCGTTTAAATTCAAATTACGAAAGAAAGAAAACAAAATACTGACCTTAACAATGAAATTAAAAAGACCATCTGAATATCTCCAAATAAACGGCACTGCAATAGGAACATCAAGTAAACATCAGTAGGCGGGAAAATAATTTTTCGAAGTGATCACGGTGAAAATTAGTTGAGTTGTATCAGGGATGACGAAGAGGATTTTCGCTTTTAACCTCTGTGTAACGGTGAAAATGATGACCGTGAAACAAACTTTCACCTTAAGACCAACAACCAATCAGACGAAATCTTGATACTAGCAGCTCTAAACTCGCAGCCTTCGAACGAGCTAGGAAGAGAAAAAGACGTCATTTTGACGTCACATTTCTACTCCTAGGGAAAACCTGAAACCTCGCGCTTTCGAACGGATTTTGCTAACGGACTGCGATCTTCATTTTTCCTCCCATCTATCGGAAAACTTTCACCTAATAACAATTTGCTGGTGAAAGCGATTCGAATGTTCGAATAGGATGCGTTTAACGCTGGGATTAAATTAGATTTTCGATTTCAAAGATAATTTTTACCCAGATATTTAATGATTTTTTAAAATCATTCACCTAGATCTTTTATGAATATATTTCAGACATAATTTTTTCTCTCACAAATTTATTATTTCATAGAATAAATGGATTAAATAATTAGTTTCGGTTTCTAGCAGAACTTATAATAAAATCTATAATAATCTTGCACGACTTTAAATAAAAGGTTTTCTGTTCCAAATTTTTGTGTATTCTTAGATATAATATGTTTAGTATAATTATTGCCGTGTTTTTATGAACTTTTATTTTAATTACCTCGTAATATTTTCAAAATATTTGCAGAAAAAAATGGAATTTTTTTTTAAAAGAAAAATTGGTGCGTTAAGACTCAGATAAGTGCATAATAAATAAAAAAGATTACTATAACTAAATTGTATATAATATAAATAAGAATTACTATAAATTGTAAACTTATTTTAAATCCGCTGTGCAATTTTCTATCATAGATTTGAAAGAACTGAAGCTTTTAGAATATGATCGCTTTTGTAATTTTTATAAAGTAGTTGATTAGTTAAGCATAATTTCATTTATTTTCACTCGTCTTTTGAGTTGGGTAGAATACAAGTGGGTAATAAGAAGCATGGAATATGAAGAACGGAAATTTTTTCGATGTAATCGTTTTTGAATTATTATTAAGTTGCAGATAAATTTAGATGCATAATTAAGAAACATTTTTATTATTTTTTTATTTTTCTGTTCATACTTTAAAATGCGAAAATTTGATCTTTTATTTTCTAAGTCAAAAAAATATTTTTACTCTTATATCTATAATGCCAAAATATATTCGACAATTTATTTTTTGAAAAATTATGTTTTGTTTTTAGGAATAAAATTTGTTAAGATGAAGATTTAAAAAAATCTAAAATCACCCTTTTTTAAATTTTTTTTGTCAGAAATAGCATTAAAAAAGCAATTGAATAAGAAAAACGTTTTAGTGTTATTTCTTAATCTTCTGTTTGACCTTTTTAAAATAATTACTCCTTTAATAAAATGGTAAATAACAAATTGTAGGTTGGAAAAAAAACTTAAGCATTATTTTCTTTTCTGTTTTGAGATTCTCCATTAAGTATCAGCTAAGTTATTCTAAAGATATTCACTTATATTTATTTGTTATTATTAAACTAGCGTTATTATGTTTTTATTCAAATAATACTTCAAATTATCTTAATGTATGTTATTAATTCTACTTAAAAAAGTTTTTTTCGAATTTATGCGATGTGTAAAAAAAGAGAATTTCTTTTGAATTGCTTTAGCATAATTCATTTATATACAGAATGGTAACCATAAGAAAAAAATATCCTGGGTCAATCAGGAAAACAATTTAGAGAATTTTGTTATTAAAAATGTGTGCAATGAAAACTAGTTGATATTTGCATCGAGTTAAACTACTAACACGAATTTGTAATAAAATAAAATCACGAATAATCCTTATGGCTAGACCTACTACAATGGAAATGTGTAACTAAAAGTTCTAACAAAGTTCTCACGACTTGGCACCCTTGTCTTCTGAGTTGGATTCCATATAAGAGCGTAATCTAAAGAAAAAACTTTTTTAATAAAATTGTTTTTGAATTCATTGTTTTAAAGTTGCTGATAAATTTAGATGCATAATTAAGAAACCTTTTTTTATTATTTATTTTCTTAATTTTCCTGTTCTCAATATTCCAAGAAAAAATTATTTATATTTCTAGTCTTATAATTATAACATCGAAATATACTCGAAAATTTGTTTTTTAAAAATTATGTAATAGTTTAAGAAAAAAATTGCTAAAATAAACATTAAAAAGTTTCTAAAATCACGTTTTAAATATTTTGTTTAAAANGTTTGACATTTGAATTTTTGAAAATACTTATTGTTAGTATTACAAATTTTAGGGAGAGAAAAAATCAAGCATAATTGTTTTCTCTGTTTTGAGATTTTTTTTTAAATATTAGCTAAATATTAATAATTTGCTAAGTATTATTAATTTTTAAATAGTAACTAATATATTCTGTTTTACTTGTATTCATTGGTCATTATTATACTAGTCTTTTTTTTAGTATTATTCAAATAATATTTTAAGTTATCCTCATTGATGCAATTAATTCTAATTCAAAAAGTCTCCTACAAATTTATGTGGCACTTAAAACAAATATTTTTCCGAATTACTTTTTCATAATTTATTTACATACACAATGGTAAATGATAAGGAAGAAAAATAAAATCCAGCATCAAATATAAAAACAATTGAGGATATTTCAAAATGAAAATGTGTTTAATTGAAAGTATTAAAAATATTTGTAACGAGTTAAACTTTAAAAACGAATTTTTTGTCATATAAAAAAAATCCCGAGCTGCCCTTATGGTTAGAACGACAACAGTGAAATTGTGTAACTAATAACTCTAGCATGAAATTCTTAAATAAAGTACGACTACTTGGCATCCCTGTCTTCTGAGTTGGGTTTAATGTAAGAGGGTAATAAAAGGCAAAAAATTAATTGCAGAGAATTTTTTTCCAATTCTAGTTTAATATAACACAACGATTGAAAATACCATTTTCAAAAAAGAGATAAATTATTAAATTTGAAAAATAAATATTGCACTGCTTGAGTTGCGAATTGTAATTTATTATTAAAAATATTATAAAAGGGAAGAAAATTATGTTTTTTTGAAAAAATAACTTACAATTATTAAAATGTATAAGTTTGCAATTACGAAAAAAAAAAAAAAAGAGAGAGAGAAATTATAACAAAAAAGAAAGCGAAAAATTGAAAAAGCAGCTTCATTCAAATTATGATTTTTAGAAAAGGTAATAAATAAAGATGTATTTGATTTGTATTCTGATGTTATTTTTTTTTAAAGAATATTTCTTTTTTTGGCACACTGTTAGTAAATATAGTTATAAGTGAATCGATTCTCTAATAATAAATACAATAATGCAAACAAGTTTAAAACGAATACAACATATTAAATTCTTGAAGAAAGATCAAAGATTAAAATAAGTAGATATTTATTTTAGACTATGTATGTAATTGTCAAAATGAAAGAATACATTCTCTTTCTGAAAGAACACTGTAAACTCTGGGATAGAGGTCAAGACCCCCAAGCGAAGGGAGAACGATTAAAGGATAAACAAAAGCCATTGGTCACTTTCTTATAACTATCGATACAAAACGTCACTTCCTAGGGGGTTGGTCCGAGCCTTTGTTCCAGGGCTGGGAATTCCTTCACCGCTCTCTTCGGGGATTGCGAGGTTTGGATTTTGTTTTACTATCGGACGGCGGTATAGAATAGACTCCGGGGAATAGTGACGTCACCGTCCGCGTTCGAAGGCTGCGAGGTTTGTGGTCCGGAGATGCTTCCTTAAATCAAATATCTTCAGTGATCACGGGGAAACGAATCAGCTACCAATTTTGTTGCATTTCAAGTTTTACCCACCCCGGTTTCATATATTTTTTATGGAATTGAAAAAGCTACGATTTTTAAAGGACATCGGGGCACAAATTTAGGGATCGAAATCGTAAATTCCATTCTATTGCCACTCAGTCAGCAAAATAATATTGAATATATTAAGTAGTTCTTACATTAGAAAACCTTTAAACGGAATAAGTTTAAAAACTTCAGAGCTTTGCTTTCTAAGCAAAAAGTGCAGAACACTTTATGATTGAGTTAGAACTATTTATATCAAAGTTAGGCTTTTAATTTTTTTTTAAATTTTACATTAATTGGAATGCTCTATAGCGTGGAGGAAGGAATCCCACATCAAATATGGATGTATCAATGTGATCTCTACATTGTGCTTCAACTTCGTAAGTCGTCTTTTATATTTAGAACTGAAGGATTGACTTTCAAAATGCCAAATGCTTATAACTTATTTTTAAATCAATCATATAAACGTTTGTGCACAGTTTTTTCTTATTTAGCTATGCTGTACACTCTCATTTAAATATTTACGTATCAAACGTAACAAAATGAAATATATAAAAAAGTCCCACAGTGGACTGCTCGTAAAGACACGGTTCACAGCAAATCACCGAAGTCAAGCACCACTGGCTGTGGTCAGTGTGCGGGTGTGTGACCACTTGTATCATTCTGCGTAAGGCCAGAGAGTTTGTGGTTTTGGTCCTCGTTAAACTGTTTGACTTCGCGTGCAGGGTATCGGGCTACCGAATCGGGGGTGCCGAAATTGCGATGGCTTGTCTTCGGATCATCCTCAGGGATGTTTCCCTGACGGCCGCCAATAGCCCATTGAGCAGCTCTAGTGCGACGTAAATTTATCAAAACTTCATTTGTTATTATCAAAACTTCTGCTGCAGAACAATGAATATAACAATACCCCATGGTGTAATTTTGGGAAACTAACCTTATAGAACTTTCAATCATTACGGTGTTCCGATTTACTTTGCTGAACTTTGTATTTTGTGCTTTCATTTTCGTCGCACTAGAGCTGTACAATGTGCTATTGGTGATGGTTTGGGAAACATTCCAGAGTATAATCAGGAGACTACATACGTCACATCCCATTTTATAGGGAGGACACATTCACACACTATCCATCCATCCACAGATCGTAACTTTCACCTGAGGACGATCCCATTCATTACCCCAAGAGGTATATATATTGTTTTGGGAACATGGAGGGCAGACTTAACCAGTCACCATTTACTGATTGATTATCACGCTAACACCAATAATTTAAATAGTTTATTATCAGGAAATGCACCTGACATCTATTTGTCTGCTTTCCAATGGTGTTTTTAGGTACTCACTTACAGCTCAATTTGCTTCTGCAAGATTCCTACGCACTTCTGAAATAGTGAGAAAGTTTCATGTGAAGTCATAATGTCTCTAAAAATGCTTGATCACCACCCACTCTGTTTAATATTTAAAATTAGTTAAATGAAAGTAATAATTGAAAGAGTTGAGAATTACACAGTATTGTGATACAGCAAGTTTTAAACTGGTTGTGACTGATGTGGATTGAAAAAATTTTTTAAAATCGACAAAATATTTTATACTATTTGAATTTTTTTCTTGACTTGTTATGCATTTATGTTTTTCAATTTAATTATTTTAACTAGCTTCCATAGTTTTGAAATTTATTTTGTTATTTGGGGATTGCAACTGATTAGAATTTCAATATTTTTCTCAAAATTATGCATTGTTTAAAAATGCTTTGTTCGATATTCATTGAGTTAATCAAAATTTGTCAAAAGTATTGCATACCTTAAAAATGCTTTTTTTTTTCATGTATGTGAAATGTTTCAGTTTGATTTCAAACAATGTGAGTTTAAACATGTTCTAGAGACCCAAAGCACCTTGCATGTCATTAAGAAGTCCCGGCATTCAAGCTGTGTTAGATGATTTAGTCGCGTTGTTCTTGCCTTTTAATTGAAAGAAGAAAATCCAAACACTTAAATATTTTTTTTTTCAAAATTTCTTCTTTTTTTATTCATTTATATCTAAGTATCTTGATTTGTGTGGCCGGTAAACTCTTATCAAGTAAAAATCTTATCAATTCAAGATAGGTTCTGTAACAAAAAGACATCACAGATACAGAAGGTAAGTTGCGTCTAGGATTAAGGTGAAAATCGAACTCTCAACCTCCATACTTAAGAAGGCTTAGAAGATGAACAATACCCCACGGCTACATATGTTAGGTTATTGTTACGCATACATGCATAGGCACTTCATTATTAGAAAACTCTTATTTTTCATCAGTTCGTAAAATCCTTCCAAACAATTGTCTAGCTTGTTAATTTCATATCTGTTTAGTCCAAATGAGTATCGGATTCATAGTGCTATGCATGAATTAAACAACGTGTGCAAATAAAGGTTCAGAAATGGACGTGATATGGTACATGGAAACCATGAAACTGATCGTCAACACGTAAAACGCCTAATTCTGGCATGCGTAGGTCACAAGCATCCGATAGTATATATCAAATACGATTTTGCGATAATAACGATAGCAATATGTATCTATAACGATAATATCGCGACCATTACCTTTAACATCTAATTATAATATCGTGAATAGTATGCACGACTCAATTTAATAAACCTAAAAATAATCCAACAGTAAAAATTTAAATTCCAAAAATATCACGGTAAGATGTTGAACATAGATATCTTAGGAATGCATAGCGAAACAAAAAATGTCCCACTCTAAGGTTATATGGAACTACATAGTTCTAATTGGCGAAAACTCTGAAGAATCGGTTTTCAACTCGTGGTCCCTTTTACCGATAAGTACCCGTAACAACTTTCAGCTGTATCTAAACAGTGTGCTAAATTTTTAATGTAAATGCTTTTGATTTTAAGTCAGTCATAAGTTGCTTCGTTAAATGTTTGGGAATGGGTTTAATAAACTGTTTACTTTCAGCTCTGACTGTAGTCCAATTCAAGAAATTCTGTACAGACCTCTTAAACCGTATATCCTGGAGTTTGATTAGTGAAGACAACTGTTGATGAATAGAAGATTCGATAAACACCAGTTTAGAATTGAAGAGTCAAAATTTTTAAGCTTTTACAGCCGGTAAGTAGTGATAAACTACTAAATATAACTCTTTATTAATCATCTAAAGTAATTAAAGATATTTATTACCTGAAAGTTGTTGGCCAAATGTGAGTTTCTTTATATACAGTACAGTTTTCTTATTAATCTGACCATTTTATCGAGTGATCAATACATTTCTTAAAATTTTTTAAATCGTTATTTTGGCTCGGAGGATAAAGCATTCGCCTCCCGATGACGTGACACCATATTCGAATCCTAGCGGTGGCTACTTGGTATGAATTTTGTTCCAGGTTCGCTCGTACCAGTGCTAAAATATTCTCATTGGTAATCGTGGGTTAGAATCTAGTGTCCATCAGGCTAACTGTGGAAAGTTCTCGTGGTTTTCCTCTCCATGTAACGCAAATGCGAGTTAGTTCCATCGAAAAATCCTCCTCGAAATCAAATTTCTCTTAATACTTGTTCTAGGAGTTCCCTTGCTTTCTGGGTTGGGTACAAAATTACTGGGCTGAGCATTGATAGTCGTAAATTCTGAATTGGGGTTGCTGTTCAATTGCGGTTATAAGATAAATTAAATAGGCTGACAAGTTTCCATTGTAGGTGAATTTTTACTATCAGGAAAGCTAAATTGCTTTCCTTCTTTCATTGACCTCCATAATTTTATACTGTCAGCATCTTTTGTACTCTTGAAAAATCGTTTAATTGTAGTTTCCACTTTTCTTATTAGTTTCTAAATTAAAGGTTGAAAACAAAGTTTATTACTTATTTATGCTATATTTTAAGAAACTTATCTTAATCTGTGTCTAACAGTATTTAAACCATTTTTGTTGCAAATTGCTATAAATGATTTGTTATATAAGATGAAGCGATCAGCTTTATTTCACATTCTCATAAAAGCTTGTTTGGTAAACGAAAATATTAAATAACGGTTGCGAACTCGCCAAGTTAGAAGAACGAACCTCTAATTTCAAATATTTTTCTAAGCGATATTTGTGCATCTTAATTTTATCAAAGTGTTTGGACTTGAAAAGCACAAACATTTTTTAGTACATGTATGTGAATAATTTAAATTTTCGCTGGAAAATTTTTAATAATAACGCTGTTTTCTTTACCGTGAAATTTTTACGGAACAAAATCTATGGAAAATATTTTATACAAAAAGATTTACTGTAAAATCACTAAAAACTATAAGTTCTACGGTAAAAGGACTTTTTACCGTAATATTTCCGGACTATTACATCGGAGTTGGTGAGCTGTAGCGAATAAAATTTGTAATTATGGGTATTTTATTCACTAAAATTGAGACTCTAGGATTAAGAAAAAATTTCTAATATTAGTGATTTTTAATTCTATATTTCATAACCACATATGCCTATATGTTAAACAGACGACCTAATTTTGGATTTACGATTACTAATGTTCAACTTCGTAACCTTTTAATTTTTGAACATATCCAGAAGACAAGGAAACTCCTGGATCAGTACCCTTGGAGGTATTGATTTGTTATGGGAACTTGGAGGACTTTGTCTCTACAGATTTAACGTGCATCAGTCACCATTTACTACACGGGAGTCTTCGGCGGGGATTGAATTCACGACCCCCAGTGCCCTAAAATAAGTGATTAATTATAACTGTATTTTCAGGCTCACTCAGGTATAGTGTAGTAGAGAAACTGTAATTTCTTTGCTGAAGTTTTCTTAAATTCGTCCTTAATTGAAGACATTAATTGGAAGGTATCAAATATGTGGGCTTGGAAATATATTTTATACAATGTGTAAAACTGAAACAATTAAAGATCTTTTTAATCAACTAAATGAATTTTTACGAATAATGCTATGTAAGTGGTGCGAGAGGCATTAAATTAGATTAATATGAAACTTAAATTGCTAAATAAGGCTTAAATTTTTAAGGATTTTGGTTCTTGATCATGTAGCTTCAATAGATTTTGCGAAAATTTTTAAATTTCCTATTTTAATACTGGCCATTTGAATTAAAAGATGTGCAAATTTTTGAGAATTTAAAACGAGACTTTTTTATACTAACATTAAGGGATTTAAACTTTTGATCTCCAGCTCAAACTTTTGGGACGATATTTGTTAGATTTCAGTAGCTTTTTCATATTTTGGGTTTTCAATTCTTAGTTCGTCGAAGAAGTACGTTTGTTTCAGAGAAAGTTCGTTTGTATCAAATTTTATAATTTAAAATACCATCAGCTCAAAATAGATTGAGGGTGTCAAAATTCTAGAAATTTTGATGTTGAACACAACTTTATCAAATATTTTTGCAAAATGTATTTGAATTCAACAACTTATTTGTATTACATTATGTTTTTAAGTTTGTTATTTATTTTTAAATTTTCACATTGATTCCTGGCTTAAAACTAAAAATCAGTATCCTAAAACTGTAGTATATTACAATACAAGTGAAACAGTTTCTCTCTTACGTGATTTGCGCACACTGCTTATACGAGGATTTAAATTCTCGTAATGGAGTTTGAGATACACTGCTCCGAATAAAACTGCTGGTCATAAAATGATCGCAAAGTGCTAAACATAAAGGGGATGTTCCTGAAAGGTGCGGATCTTCTAACTCTACTTAGATTGCTAAATACAATAGATTTTAGCTTTCTTTTTGTTTCTAAAGTCCTTTTTTTTATTTCAGGTATTAAAAAGTGTCAGCATTGTCCTAGTAGTCCATTGTCCAACTTCAATCTAGTCCACTCAAGATGACATAATGACGTCGCCCTCCTTTCATCCAAAAGCACTCATAAAAAGGTTATGTTCAGATTTTTGTTTAAAAGTATTTTCAAAGACTTGGCTTTCTTCAAAAATATAAGTGTCAATTTAGAACTAGCCAGCATGTTATTAATGTAAATTAAAAGAATGTAGCAAAAGGTACTCAAACTTGTCAGAATATTATTGTGTAATATAATTACTTCATATTTAATGGTTCTAAACTTAATTCGACAACGAAGTATTGTAACCTTTTCCTGAAAGAACAAAATAATTAAACTCATTAAGTTTTGTACGACCTGTGCGTCAGTAATTAATCTTTCTAGATTCCTTATATTTTTCTATATTCAAATATTTTCTATATTCAAATTAATGTTGAACTATGAACTCCTGCTTTGTATTCTTGATGCTGTTCATTTTAAAACTTGCTAATCAAATTATTCAAATATTAATATCTTTAACTTGTGTTAATCATACAATTATTCGTGGTTTCGACTGTTAATTCAAACCTTAAATTTTTTCAACAAAANGTTTAGAATTGACTAGTTACCTAAATATAAATACTACCACTGATAACTTAATGACTAAGAGGGACAAATTGCATACCTAAACCAAGCGAATGACCATAAAAACATACTTGAATCGTCGCCAGCTAGCTTTGTAATGCCATAATTCATACAGTATAATCCAAGGGTTCTTCCATGAAAGTTGATTTTAGCATGCTGCGAAGTCCGGGTCACCACTGAAGTGAGTACGAAATGCGGGTTTCTCTTAAAGCATATTTATTTCATGAACACAAACATCAATATAACATAAACTAAATTAAACATTATGGGTCGTCCTGCGACCAAGCTAGCTAGTGAAAAAGTTGAAAAGGTAAGTGGCTGTTCTTCCTCTGAAGGACAGAATATATATCACTAGGATCACAGGGTTGCTTTTACCTGAAGATCTTAAATCGCCAAGCTGGCGGTAAGACTGGTGAGAGTGGCGAGCACCGCAGATCAAAAGGGAACACTTTAATTACGAGTTGTTTTGCCTGTCCCTTTATGATTATACGATATTCTGGGATATATAACCGTACTGATTTTGTTTAAATTTGTAGCACATTCTTAAAAATTTGTATTCGTATCGCTAAATTATTTTAAGAGATTCGTAACTCTATCATTACTTAAAAGCGTCTAGCATGAAAGGAGAACTTACATTTTTGCTTTCAAACTGCGTAACTTGGAATAAAATTTGTACGTTATAAATTATTAAATCATTATTGAACTTTTTGGTTTTAAATTTTTCAGAGTCCTGAAATTCGCAGAGGTGAAAATATTGTTCGTTAAATGTTAGTCTTAAGCTTTTCACTAGAGTTCCGAATTATTTCTTTAAGTGAATTTTTACAAATAATAATCGTGAATATTATTTCAAATCAAACTGATTTATTTCGGATAAATTGTTTCGCTAGTAAGGATGATAGTTTAATCTTATATACTCTGAGATCAATAGTTTCTTTCGTAGCGAAATTCCTCGAAACAGGAACCACTATTGCCTACCTACACCTATAAAAGAAAAGCAATAATTTAAGTTTTAGATATATCTAGCTTTATGATAAATATATCTATCTTTATGATAAATGATTAATCATAATATATAATTTAATTAGATATAGCTATAATTAGATATATTTTAGTTAGCATTCATGATTATGTTAGAAATATGACATAGTGGAATTAAGTTAGATTTCTAGGTTCATAATTGTTAAAATATCAATGGACAAGTTTTAAATAAGTTGATGCTTCATTCAGGAATTTCGCTACTCTTAACAGTTTCTTACTAATTTCTAATCTACAACACCTTAACTAATACTAACACTCTAAGAAAACTTGACTCAGAAGTTATAAGATATCAGTAGCGTAATATAAGTTGAGAATAAGAGACTGGAAATAAAACTCTTCTCATTAAATAGTGGTTATAAAACTGCATTTTTTACAGATGAGAACAATTTTAAAAATTTGTCTCAGAAATATTAACAGAACTTATTAGTAAAAGGTAAAGTATTTTGGCCATTTGAAAAGATCTCTCATTATTAAATTTACTGGTTCTAAAATAGTGAGTAATGATTCATATAAGTGTGATTTTTTTTAAAAGACTAAATTGCTTCTGAAATTTCTCCTGGCCGATAGCAAAATATATCAAATTTGACTGCAAATTATTTTTATAAATGTTTAAAAGGTGTTCATATTTCAAATGATTTCCAAAGCAATTAAGCACTTTTTATTAAAACTCAAACTTGAAATAAACTTCTACCTCGCAGAATATTGTTTGTTAGAAATTTTTCAAAAGTGTAACGAAGTAGCTTTTCGAACTTTTACGTACTTGTTCGAAACTTCTACGAATTTATGTACTTTGCGTGAGTCTTACGAATTTCAACGTTTTTAATTTTACATTCCCTAAATTTGAGATTAAAATAGTTTGATTAAAACTCTTACAAGTTTTAAAATGGGAAGTTTCTATCAAACAAAAAATCGAAACTTTTGGTACCTTTTAATATGTAAAAATTTTTTATGCCAAACAAATGCTAAATTAATGATCCAGTAATATGAATTTTCGATACTGAAATGATTCATTGAAGCAGATAAACTTTTTCGTGGACATTATATACCGTAGAATTTTGAACAATGTAATGCAACGTGGCTCCCACCTGTTAATCTGTAATGAAAATTGCATTGAAAAGATTTTTGTTTCTTTCATAATCCAAAGGTATACAGTATACAGCATGAGTTTATAAAAGTCAGAAAACAATCTGGTACCCGGGCCCAATTTTTTTAGTTACAGTACAGCATTCAAGGAAAAGTAGTATGACCTTGTTTCTTTCATCTTATATTCAGTCAGTTTTTACTTTAATATCTAAAAGTGTTTTTTAAACGTTTCTAACTTTGGGGAGGGGTGGGTGGTCTGCAATAATCTAAACGGCTTTCCCACACGAACTTTTCTAGATTACTGCACGAGATCAATCGTTATCCGGCCGAGACAGACAAGTTTTTTTTTTTAAACAAGAGTTATTTTATCTTCTCCCGATTAGGCAAGGGCAATCATACTTAAAAGCAAATTTCTTAGATTCGTTAGTTTAGTTTTTGTAGAATTTCCTCTTAATGTTTAATCTTTGCTCTAAGTTTTAATTTATAACTGACAGACAGCCAACCTAATTCTGGGTTTACTAATATCCATCTTAAACTCCGTAGTCTTGTAATTTTAAACCCTAGAAGACTAGGAAACTCCCGGATCAAGCATTAGGTCAAACTAGTCTTCGTGGAGCGAGTTTTGATGGAACTAATCCGCATTTGCGTCACATGGAGAGGAAAACCTTCTACGGTTAGCCCGATGGCAAGGAAATTCAAACCCATGATCAGTCTACAATTCAAGATATTTTACGCTAACACTGTGGTCCGTTAATTTAATCTGTTTTTAACAAATATTCAGTTTTGAGCTTAGTTTAAAGGAACTAAAAAGATTTTTCAGATGTCATGGTGACCGGATTTTACCGATTCCCGTTTACTGACATATTTCTTAAATTTGTATTAAAATGCTGAAATTTTTAGAATGCGAACTAGAATATGCGTTTCTAGAACAATGAAATGCATTAAAACCTGCTCAACTAGTTCTATCGCACTTGAGCCTTTATCCTCTCGTTTTGCCGGCAACATAGTTTTAAACCACTTTAATGTTGCGAGAAGAGATTCATCGGCTCATGAAATATGGGGTGCGTTGCTCAAACAGCAGAAAAAAGCTTGCACGTATGGATCGGAAGTTTCGAAACTCCTGGGGGAATGTGGGGCAATGAAGAGGGAGTGGTAGACTGCATGGCAGAATTCGTAAATATGTTTTGTTTTATCACGTTTTCATTCGACCGGAAGCAAAACAAAATATAATCTGCTGTGATTGGCCAATATTTGTTTGGGAGTTTTGCTATTTGTGGGACTGCGGACGTGTTTTATACAATTTTATATCCGATGGTTCAGGAATTTACATAGAAAAAAAAAGTGTAAAAAAATGTTGTTTGTTAGGGAAAGTAATGTAGATGATTTCTCAGATTATGAAGCTGTGAACATATACAAAGACTAATATCTAACTTTTTTCATTTGCCAGAGATAATTTGTTATAGTAAACTGATAGTGAATTAAATATTTTTTACACGTAAAAAAAAATTTTTCAGCTTAGAACTTGTGTATTATGTTTTGTTTTTAGCTCCTTGTATTTATTAATGAAATAAAAAATATGTTGATTTTTTTTTTCAGTTTTTTTTCTTCAAAACAATTGATAAGGGATGCGGTTGAAACCTAACCTTTANTTTGCGTCACATGGAGAGGAAAACCTTCTACGGTTAGCCCGATGGCAAGGAAATTCAAACCCACGATCAGTCTACAATTCAAGATATTTTACGCTAACACTGTGGTCCGTTAATTTAATCTGTTTTTAACAAATATTCAGTTTTGAGCTTAGTTTAAAGGAACTAAAAAGATTCTTCAAATGTCATGGTGACCAGATTTTACCGATTCCCGTTTACTGACNATCTGTTTTTAACAAATATTCAGTTTTGAGCTTAGTTTAAAGGAACTAAAAAGATTCTTCAGATGTCATGGTGACCGGATTTTACCGATTCCCGTTTAGTGACATATTTCTTAAATTTGTATTAAAATGTATTAAATGTATTTGTATTAAAATTTCTTAAATTTTCATTCGGCCGGAAGCAAAACAAAATATAATCTGCTGTGATTGGCCAATATTTGTTTGGGGAGTTTTGCTATTTGTGGGACGTGTCTTATGCAATTTTATATCCGATGGTTCAGGAATTTACATAGAAAAAAATGTTGTTTGTGAGGGAAAGTAATGTAGATGATATTTAAGATGATGAAGCTGTGAACATATACAAAGACTAATATCTAACTTGCCCGAGATAATTTGTTATAGTAAACTGATAGTGAATTAAATATTTTTACACGTAAAAAAAAAATTTCAACTTAGAACTTGTGTATTATGTTTTGTTTTTAGCTCCTTGTATATATTAATGAAATAGAAAATATGTTGATTTTTTTTTCAGTTTTTTTTTCTTCAAAAAAATTGTTAAGGGA
>NC_092212.1:81434018-81449632 GCF_043381705.1 Parasteatoda tepidariorum | reverse complement strand
AGTGTACCAAGTTAGAAAAACATTTCCCGGCTTTTAAGCATTTTCTCTAGCTTGGTCGATAAATATAGACTTTCATTTTTCCTTTTTAGAATATTTTCTTTTTTAGAATGTTCTTAGAATAATTTTATCACATTAAAAATAAAAAGAAGTTGTTTATCCATATTAGTTTTTATACTCATACATGTATAAATTCTTAAACTACTTGTTTCTTAAATAGAAACAATTTTATATGTAAACTATTTAGCTTTGTTTCCATAAAATTATTGTAAATCTACACTGAGTTGGTCTGATATTTTCATTAAATTTAAAATGATTTTATTCTGTTCCTATAACTTTTTAGATTTTTACCACCATTTTCATTCCTGATAATAAAAATTCAATTTTATTACGCTTCACAGATTACTCATATTGACTTCTTTCGCATTCATTTATACAAGGTGAAATTAGTGATTTGACAACAATGTTATCTTGAATGATACTACCGCCACGCAGTGGTCGGAGTTCAGAAAAAGATGGTCAAAACTGATAATTCACTCATATATTTTTTCTTTAAGTTGTTAACAATAGGATTTTTGTATTTATATGTAAATATTATTGTAAAATTATTGTATGTAAATATATTGTAAATATTATTGTATTTATATGTAATTATTGTAATTTTGTATTTATATGTAATTTATATGTAAACTTGTCTGAATTTTGAAGCTGACATTTGAATAAAACATTCTATGCAGTTGTTTGTGAAATAGGATACATAATTAATTTGAAATTTTTTACTTCTGTGTCAGACGTAAATTACTCAAATTGGATAGAAATTTAAGTCAATGCTAACCATTATAATGACTGAAAATTACTTTAATTTTAATCTTAATGCTACAAATATTCTTTTTTAATTAAATAGCTTCTTTAAATTTAAATTGTCTTCTATTTCCTGTTGGAATGGTCAGATTAATATGTTTTAAAACATTTTCCACCTTATAAAAGTTAGTTGAAAAATCAATCATTTTAGCTATGCAGCGTATATTAACAACAATGTAATATATTAACAACAATGTAATATATTAACAACAATGTAATATATTAACATCAATGTAATATATTAACAGCAATATAAATAAAACTCATATTTAAGCAATATCATTTTAAAAAACATGGAATAAAAAAACTTTTTTTTTTAAATATGGGAAAAAAAGTTGAAAAAATTCATTAGTTTTATATTGGAATAAAAATAATTCTATTGAAAAAAAATAATCACTGTACATTAAAAGGGAAAAAAACGACAATTTTTCACTGTATTATTAGCCTATAACAAATTTTTCTGGGCACAGGAAAAATTATAATCATAGCTTTATTTATTGCTTGCATAAAATTAAATAATCTGTTTGTAGCAGACAATATTAACCGATATGCCTTTTACTTCCATTTAGTGGAACATTGAACAAGAAAGAGCATATGTCTGGCTGGTGGGTCAAATAATTTTTACCCCATTTTTACCCCATTAAGATTGAATAGGATGTGAGTTATTGTTGTAGTTTGCTATGCAAGTAGGTTTAATATTTTTTCCCCACAAAATTATTTCTCTTCCTTACTCAAAATAAATAAATAAATAACTATAGAATGTTCTGAAATTATTTTTTCTCTAACTACACACATTTTTTAAACTCTAAGCAAAATGATTGATTTAAAATGCTCTAAATGAAATTAAATTGTTACTAAAAANAAAATTACTTTAATTTTAATCTTAATGCTACAAATATTATTTTTTAATTAAATAGCTTCTTTAAATTGTCTTCTATTTCCTGTTGGAATGGTCAGATTAATATGTTTTATAACATTTTCCACCTTATAAAAGTTAGTTGAAAAATCACTCATTTTAGCTATGCAACATATATTAACAACAATGTAATATATTAACATCAATGTAATATATTAACATCAATGTAATATATTAACAGCAATATAAATAAAACTCATATTTAAGCAATATCATTTTAAAAAACATGGAATAAAAAACTTTTTTTTTAAATATGGGAAAAAAAGTTGAAAAAATTCATTAGTTTTATATTGGAATAAAAATAATTATATTGAAGAAAAAAAAATCACTGTACATTAAAAGGGAAAAAAACGACAATTTTTTTACTGTATTGTTAGCCTATAAAAAATTTTTCTGGGCACAGGAAAAATTATAATCATAGCTTTATTTATTGCCTGCATAAAATTAAATAATCTTTTTGTAGCAGACAATATTAACCGATATGGCTTCTACTTCCATTTAGTGGCATAGCTAGCATTGAACAAGAAAGAACATAGGTCCGGCTGTAGTATAAAAGATGGGTCAAATTTTTGGAATAAATTTTTATATGAATTCCCGAATAAATTTTTGTCTCTTTTTAATACCCCTTCTCCAGTTTTGTTGACCAATTACATAATTTTTCCTTCTAAAATTAGACAGGAAAGTTTTTTTTTCCAGTTTCAAATTATTTCAAAGCACATTCTAGAGCACACATGCTACTTTTTCGAATTAATTTTGTAGGTGTACGAGGACTTTTCCAACATGTTTGAAAAGCACAAAATAGTCTCTCTATCATTACATAAAAAAATTGAGATTGTTAAAATATTGAAGAAAGACATTAAAAGAAACAAAATAGCAATTGAATATGGCATTGACACAACAACTCTATATGATACTAAAAACATTAGATTTGAAACTTTAGATCAGTATTCAACAAGAAAAAAGATTAAAAAAATGATATTTTAAAGATCACATAGGTTCAAAACATGGGCATTATCCCCACCCCCACCCCCAGTAATCGATGATGACTTTTAATGTGGCGCTAGCACAATTGGGGGCATTACAGCAGTATTACTTTTAGAAGGTATTTAATGAATATAAATGAAATTAGTACATTTAAATTTTTAGTCATTTTTTATTTTATATTGAAGAATTATATAAATGTCTAACTCAGCTTATAATATTTGTTATCAAAGCAGTTAATTTGTTAAAGATGTTTGAACTAAAAAAACGCTTTTTAAATACTGTAATACACACTGTATATATCATAATAAAAACAGATAAATACATGTGTAGAAAATACTGTAAAACACACTAAACAATTTTAATGTTAAATGGCTCTGAGATCTTAGTATCAATTCAACTTTTGTGACTGTGGTTTATTTATATTACCCTTCAAAAGCTCATAAATTTTTTATTTGAGAACTTGAAAGTATTAATTTTTTTTTCCTTTTAATTTTGACAAATTTTAAAAAGAAATTTCGAATATTTTTAATAAATCCATTTTCTTTTTTAACATTCAAAAGAAATATATTAAAACATAATTATTTTGGAATTTCTTATTGTCAATTTATAACATATAATTCTCTAATTTAATTTTGAAACATGTTTCTCTGTACTAAACACACAAAATGAATTGCAGGTTTACTTGGTTACATTCTTACATAACATCACTTCATTCACATCTTTTTAAGTATTTAATTTAAACTTTAAAGTGATGAGCAAGTACTTAAAAATTTTACATATTAGTTAGTTCACCAAAATTAAAGTAAAAGATGTTTCCAAACAAATACATTGATCATTAAACTTGTTAGGCATAATTATTAGAGTATCCATACAAAAATATTAAAATTCGTAAAATGTGACAAAAAAATTTGTATTAACCATTATTATTATTATTATTTTGCAAGAACACACTGAATATTTTTTGACTTGCAAAGTGGCGGTAATCCAAAAAAGGTAAGGAACCTATGATGTCGATCATTATATCATAAGTTCTTATTAAAAGTTAAAAAATTAAATTCGTAACATGCCATTTCTAATATGTTAAAATATGTACTATTGGAATTGCTGATTCTAAGCCTGGAAAGGAAATTTTCGTGAAACAATGTCCAAGTTGTTTAAGTTATCCAGATTTTTTTTCAAATTTTTAAGATATTATTTTTCAACTAATAAAACTTCATACAGAGAAATGAATTTTGTTTCAATTTTTTGTAATATGCTTTAAAATAATTTAGAAAATTTCTGTTGCAATTATACTATAATTATGAAGCAAGAATGTATAGCCCTAGGTAAGAAATTCAACTTTTGCATTTAAAGCAAATTTAAAAATCTTTGGACAGAATTGTAAACTTCATTTATCCAATGATAATTCCATGCAAAGAATAAAGTTTACAGTAATTTTAAAATATCTAATTTTACATGGCAAAATACAAAATTTGAGGAAAATCAATCAGTTTATGAGAAATGGAATTTTAAATGTATTATTTTTTCATAATTTGATTTCTCAGGAACTATTCAACCGATTTTACTCAAAAAGTTTTATTTTGCCATGTAAAATTAGATACTTTAAAATGATGTAGAAAATTGTATACCTTAACAATTCAAAATTTTTTTGACTATTACTAAATAAAATAACTAAAAATAATAAATATTTTTAGCATGAATTTATTTTAGGATAAACGATTTTTATAATTGTTAGTAAAGATTTTTCAGTTTGCTTAAAAAGTTCTGGAGATATGGTCAAATTTGCAAAAGGTATGTTTATTCAGAGAAGATACGTTTTTGAGACTGATTTTGTAGCTTAAAATATTGTCTGCACCAATTAATTGGCATATTTGAGGTCACCCCATCAAACCATTAAAATTGAGTCCTAAAATGTGAAAATCTGACCATTAGATCAAAAGTTATTCAGGATGGTCCGTTTTTTTTTGGCGCATTGTAAATAAAAAATAAATCGAAAAATTTTATAGTAAAATATGAAATTCTTAACACACAAACTAACTATAAAAATTTAAACTTACCATAAAAAAGCTTTTGTTTTAAGATATTTTTATCAGTTGTAAAAGCTAAACAAAAGTCTACTATGGTGAAAATGATCTCAGGTTTCATTATTTCTGAAAGTTTTAGTGTGATTAATTTTTCATAATGTAGTTTTTACTAAAACATATTATTCTGGTTGATTTTTTGCAAATAATAATAATACTTAAAATTTTAAAAATTCTGGTCAGTTAAATTTCAGATAGTTTGGGCATTCACTGAGTTAGGATAAAAACAATGATCTAATTCTTGTTGCCAAGCTTGGAATTAATTAATGTGCTACAATCTCTATAAAGTAATGCTAAAATTTAGCTTAGATAAATAGTATTAAAGAAAGAAATAGTTTGAACAAAAAACAAATGATTTGAGACAAAACAATTTAAACAGTTTAAATGATTTGAAACAGAAAGCAAAACATAATACAGAGAAATAAAGATCTTCCAACTAAAAAAAAAAATTTCTGTTTTGTTTAAAACATTTGTTATAAGTGCTGGAATTCTTTTGTGGTAGTTAAAAGAAAAAATTAACTATGTCTAGCCAATTAATATTAATGAAGGAAAAAAGTATTAATCTTAAAAATATTTCCTAAAACATTTTTTTTTTTGTTGCTTATTATGTTACTTTCTGCTTTATAGATGATGAAAATCATTGAAAATTTAATAAGAAATAATTTTCAAGGCAAGCTACATAATTTTTTTACCTAGGGGTAATAAATAACTGAGCAGGTATGCAAAATTACTATCTGAAAACATGGACTTATCCGGTATTCTTATAATCACTTCCAATTTTCTTTTGTTTGTTTTAGAGTCATAACTAACTGAAGAGACGTCAAAACAAAGATTTATGATTAGCTGAAAGTGAAAATACACCAGAGGAAGCAGTTTTGCTAAGATATCTTTCCAGTTCAATGTTAGAATGATGGCATTATTTTATTTCTTTTGGAGTTAATCTAAACTATTCAAAGTAATTACTAAATGCACATTTTAAACATACTATTTTTTGTAAAAAATTTAGTTTTAAAAACAGGGTTCAAACAGAGATCAGAAGAAGAGATCCAAGGAGTTCAATAGTTTAAGGACTTATCAGAAATTAAAAAACTTTGTGTAAAAGATAACTAGACAGTTTGTTTTTTTTAATTAAAAAGCAGTTATTATAAGGAACTTGCAAAAATTTATAGTTTGCATATTTTTTTTAGCCCTTTTGAAATAAATTTTGTCAAACTTCATCAAGAAAAATAAATAAAGTTATCACTTTTACACATAAATACAATTTCCAGTTTTAAATATTTAAATAAATCTTGTTAAAGTACAGATGTTAAAGATTAACATAAAAACCTACAAATCTTATATTTTTAAATTTGAATACATAAGAAAATCTAAGGCATTTTATACAACAACAACAACAAAAATCTCAGTAAATTATTAATTAAGTTTGCTTGTAACATGTAAAATAAAAATTATTTGCTGTTATTTTTTTCTTCTAACTCTTGCAATTCAATTTTTTTTCTTTTAAAATTTTTCCTAAACTATTAGATTTTGACAGCTAAGACATATCATTTAGTTTCCCTGTTTGGACAACAAAATCATCAGCATACTTAGTAATTCATTTATGCAGCACAATAATCTAAGTACCAATTTAGAATTCTAAGTAGTTCCAAGTACTCCTTGGAGACTTTTTTATTTCAAAGAAGTTTCTAAGGAGTATAAGGAGTCTGTATGCACCCTGTAAAAACTATGATATCTATTTTTGACTTTTTTCCATTTAGATTCCATTTTTCTCTGTTCAAAATAAAATAATAAGTTAATTTCATAACAAAACATTAGTTTCCAACTGAAGAATTTATTGGTTGAAAAAAATATGTGAATGGAACACACAATGTTATATTAATATAGCAGTTAAATCAGCTAACTAGACATTGGCTTAGTTTTCATATTTCTTGGCAATACACGTGTTCATTTTTTATTTTTGCGCACTCTGAAAGAAGTATTTATAATTGAAACTGATATTTCTGATTTTTTTTTTTTTTTTTAGCTTTTGAAATATTATTTATAGGTTACATTTATAATGTTTTCGTGATGTTAAAGTTTTAACCTAACGGCAATGATGCATCCCACCCTCTGCACTTAGTGTTCCCCCTGCAGCACTTAAATTGAAATAAAATGCATATTCCTTGAGAATTTGATTATTGTACTTTAATAAATAATATTATATTATAATATTTAAATGCAATCAATAACCATATTCACTAATACAACACTGGAGTACAGAGATTATTCTCAGGAGACAAGTTACCTTGTCTGTCGCAATGAAAGAGTTAAAACTTAATGATACTATTTCTGAAAAAGGCATTTCAAAGTCTAATAATATAATTCAAGATTCCTCAAGAATATATTTATAACATATGTCTCATTAAATAATATTTTTGGTTTTAAATTGACAGTTAAAGTTATAACAAAAAGTATATTATCAGTTAACAGGTTAATAACCTAAAGCAGGGGTTTCCAACTGGCGGAAGCCTTTTTTTGAGGCCCGCGAACTAAAATATATTAGTTGTCATTTTTTGTGCGGACAATTTTCGTAAAAAGTCTATATGGGTTTAAAATACTATTGTTGTTAATAAAAACCTAATTTCTTCGTTTCTGTGAAATTTAACATACCAACAGTGCAAAAAAATTTATTTCTCGGGTTTTGCATTCAAGAAAATATTTATTCCAATACTAAAATAATCATGTATGTTGCTCTTTTTTATTTCATTTTTTGGTATTTTGTGAATATAATTCAGCATGTGNTTAGTAAATAGTAAAACTACCAGCCCCAGTATATAATATTTCATAGCATAAAAAAGGAAATATTTACACACACATTTATAAATTTTAAATGCAAAATTTCTATTCTCTGGTGGTTCCAGCAGACTAACCTCAATCTCCTCATTGAGAATGAAACTTAACCATTGAGAATGAAACTTTGAGAATGAAACCTCAAAGAATGAGTCCCTGGGGAATTGATAAACACAAGGATTCATTGTACATTTTAAAATTTCTCACTCTTACAACGACTTAACTTTTCTAGACTTATATCTAATCAAAATACTTTAATATATCTGTTGCTCGAACTGGAGAATTCTAAAAGATTAGTCCCTTTGCTTTGCAAACTCTTAAGTAAATTCCATATCAGAAACAAAGTATTTTTTTTAATATGGAACACTGATGTTCAATATCAGTGTCTGAAACAGTGAAAAATAAAACAGTATATAAAAAGGGTAATGAAATAATCTTTACAGTGCTAAGACATTAAAATACCTCTTCACTCAAATCTATTTCGTTATTTTCAACAGTTGAACTTCCATCTAATACATTTGTATCGTGACATCCTTTTTCAAATGTTTCTTCTTCAATTTGTATGGACTCCTCATTTCTAGAAAAAAGCATAACATTGATATTAATTTTGAGATATAATTGTTATTGAATTCGAATTAATTAAGATTTGAACTATAATATTCAAAATATTTTTGGTAGAAAAGGTTCCATTTCAAAATATTTAAACGAATTATCTAAGTCTTGTTAAAAGATACTTTTTTTAAATTTCTAATAAGTATGGATTTCTTTCTTTCACATACAAATCTTATAACTACTAAACTATGAGTTCTATCAGTTCAATTCTTTGATTTAATTGGATTTAAAATAAAAAAGAAGTACATAAGAAACACTCAATTATGGATAACGGGTCCATATGTAGATAATTAAGCTAGTTCAGTGGATGAAAAAAGTTGACTAGACAGAGCATGATGCAAAATATCTCTGTTATCCAACTACACAGTAATCTCTCTGAAATCCTCTAAAAATGGGTGAGAATTTAGAACAAAACAAATAACTACCACACTAATAAAAAAAAAATTTAAAAATTAAAAATATCATTGGCTTCAAATACTTTGATAATAATTTAATTAAATATTTAGGAAAGTATCAATGATCATACGGTGATGAGCATAGGAATGTTTCATTATAGTCAAATCAATTTACGCTTACTTAATTGAAAACAAAAATTCATTTCATCAATACTGTCAGCAATTTTTTATATTTTTAAGTAACTTATTATTATTTTATGATTTCTTCATTGAACTCTGTTTTAAATTCAGTTCCCTTCCTTCAAATAATAATTTATGTTTGGAAATTATGGCTGCTTTTAAGAACATTGCATAAATTTGTTTTTAATACAATATTTAACAGTTGAATTGATTTTTGTCAACTTAGCAAAGCAAAACTTAGCAAAGAAATAGCTTTCAGTAAAGGAAAACAAAGCATTATTAGGAGTGAAGAAAAATAAAAATGGAGTATTATTGAGAATATTCGGTCAACAATTNAAAAAAGAAGTACATAAGAAACACTCAATTATGGATAACAGGTCCATATGTAGATAATTAAGCTAGTTCAGTGGATGAAAAAAGTTGACTAGACAGAGCATGATGCAAAATATCTCTGTTATCCAAGTACACAGTAATCTCTCTGAAATCTCTAAGCTCTGAAATCCTCTAAGAATGGGTGAGAATTTAGAACAAAACAAATAACTACCACACTAATAAAAAAAAAATTTAAAAATTAAAAATATCATTGGCTTCAAATACTTTGATAATAATTTAACTAAATATTTAGGAAAGTATCAATGATCATACGGTGATGAGCATAGGAATGTTTAATTATAGTCAAATCAATTTACGTTTACTTAATTGAAAACAAAAATTCATTTCATCAATACTGTCAGCAATTTTTTATATTTTTAAGTAACTTATTATTATTTTATGATTTCTTTATTGAACTCTGTTTTAAATTCAGTTCCCTTCCTTCAAATAGTAATTTATGTTTGGAAATTATGGCTGCTTTTAAAAACATTGCATAAATTTGTTTTTAATACAATATTTAACGGTTGAATTGATTTTTGTCAAAACTTAGCAAAGAAATAGCTTTCAGTAAAGGAAAACAAAGCATTATTAGGAGTGAAGAAAAATAAAAATGGAGTATTATTGAAAATAGTCGGTCAACAATTTCGAGGAAGGTTTAACGTCTGATGTAAAACATGTCTTTGATTCAAAGGTTTAATTTTATTTTGTAACCAGAAGTTATGACTGCTCAAAAACTGCAAAAAAGAAACTTATGAAAAATAAATATTAATATTAAAACAAACTGCAATAAGTTTTTTGTTTGAAAAGCAACATAAATATCATTGATTTGCTGACAACCAATTTAATAAAGAATTTTGAATTATATGCAATTCTGCTGTTACTTTTTGTTGTTAAATGTATTAGCCATCTTTCATATATTTCCCATACATCTCAGTATAAATAAATTTAGAAAGAAAAATTTTAAATTTACAATTTATTTGAAGTCCTTTAATCAGAGTTGAAAAAAAAAAACTTATTTTTTTTGTTTAAACCAGATTTTTTGGTTAATACTGTGTGCCTGTTTTTTTTTGTTTTTGTTTGTTTAAAAAGTTGAATAATATTTAAAAGTAACAACAAATACAGTTTAAAAATTCATATAAGAAACAGTGAAGGAGTTTTAAACTAAAATAATAAATATGTAAAATAATAAATTTGTAACAGATACAATTTTTTGATATTTATAATAATATAATTCTTGATACATTTATAATAATAAAATGTACTTTGTATACTGATAATAATCCCACAAAAGTATAACAAACTTGATTCCTTCATTTTCTCGTTGGAAATAATAATATTTGATTACAAATACTTACTAATCAGTATAAGATTTAAAGACAGTCATTGCTTTCAATGCTTGACTTATTGTAATAGAACATATATCTTTTTATGTTAAAGTGTAATTTTTATTTACATTGAAAACTTAAAAACAACCTAAAAAAAAACTGATGATAAATTATTAAACTTGATTAACTTAAACTTATTTTCATAAGAAGCAATAATTAAATTTATTACAAAAAAATTCTCAATGCAAACAAAATATTTAGAGTTTAGCATTACTATATAAATTACCTAATTTTAAAAAAATGTAGAGACATTTTTAGATGAATAATAATTTCTTGCAAATTTTAGTATGTTAACTAAACAAGTGTCTATAAAAAAGAATTCAATGTTTTTAAGGGAACTGAAAAATACCATAAAAATCACTCAACTTGGCAAAATATATTAATAAATTCTTTTGCCAAAATGAAAAGTACTCCTAGATTTTTGTCACAAAAATATATATGTACAATCGAAAATGTAATTTGAAATTGGAACCCATAAATTTGAATCTGCATACCATTCACTGATTTAGAATCAAAAATTAATCTATCAAAATATAAGTTAATATGGAAATAAAAAAGAGAATTTTAACAGCTATTTAATGCATTTATGGACTCAGAAGACTCTTAAAATCCCACTTTATCAAAATAAAACTAAAGTACCACTTTACATAACACTTATAAAACCAGTTTTAACATATGCTTCGAAAATATGGACCATCATAAGTAGACAGCGGATAATATGCAATTGCATACGTGCATATGCAATTGCATATTTTAACACTTTTTGCCATTTGTGCATACAAATGCGTAAAAAGGTATATTTGCTCTTATAAATGCATATTTTCAGCATTTTATGGCTTTTCCCTCCTAAAATCAAATCACTATTCTTTTTATGTTAGCATGAGGAACGCTTTGAATTTTGTTTTGTCGTTCTTTATCTTCTGAAAGGGTCAGCTGGATTGATGTTGCTGGAGGTGATTGCAATCACGCGAAAAAGATGTAGAAATGAGGTGTGTGTTGGGAAGGGGGGTACAAAGGGCCCACCCAAACAGACATTCGTCATAGAAACCTCAGAAAGGGATGGTCAGATATTCTATGAAGGGATGTCTTTTCCTGGAATAAATAATTGTCAATCTGTGTGGAAAAAATAAGGCTTCTGTGGTAGGTAGAAAATGACCTCCCTTTCCTGTGACTGCTTAGTTAAAAGGTGGAGTGAATACATTTTCGGAGAGAGCTTCTATTCTAACATATTTCGATAGTCCATCCAATAGATAGATAGTTTCGACATCCATCAGTTGAATACGTAGTTAGTGAAGCTTCGAAAGTGATTTTTGACTTGAATTTTATAATATGCCAAAAATTAAGTCGACTAAATCAAATTTAATGAAGACATGGATTTCGGACTATGGGAAGGACTTTACATCCGATGGGGAAATAGTATTTTGTGTGATTTGTCAAAAACACATTTCCTGTGAAAAAAGTACCAAATCGATCAACATATAAAGACTAATGCTCACTCCGCGAAGAAAAAGCAGAATACAAAAGGATTTGTTCAAAGTTTATTAACTATTCCTGTTCAAGCAGCTAAAAAAGGAAAGTGATTTTTCTAGTGATTTATGCAAAGCCTTAGTAAGCAGCAATATTCCTTTAAAAAAGTTAAATAATCCAAACCTAAGACAGTTTTTAAAAAAATATTGTACCAATCAGATCATTCCCGATGAATCGACTTTAAGAAAGAACTACCTTCAACCGATATATAACGAAGTACTGGATGATATTCGACGAGATATTGGAGATGGCTCTATATGGATTGAAGTCCATGAGACGACAGATAAGTGCGGTCGCTATATTGCTCATTTTATTTGTGGAAAAATGGATAATATTCCTACTCGACCACATCTTCTAGCAAGCAAAGCCCTTGAAAAAGTCAACCATTCAACCATAGTAAGGTTTGTCAATGATTCTATCAGATTATTATGGCCTGATAGAGATGGTTCTGAAGATGTTTTGATTTTTGTCAGTGATGCTGCTTCATATATGGTCAAATCTGCAGCAGCACAGGAAACTTTTTTATCCCAGAATGCTTCATATTACATGTTTGGCTCATGCTGTTCACAGACTGACTGAGACTGTTCGAGAAGTATTATCCTCTGTGAATGATTTAATTTCTAGTATCAAGAAAGTTTTTCTCAAGGCACCTGTGCGCATAAAATTGTATAAAGAAATGTATCCTGATTTGCCCTTACCTCCACAGCCTGTGATAACTAGGTGGGGTACAAGGATTGAAGGTGCACGTTTTTACGCTAATAATTTTGATGTAATAAAGTCAGTTGTAGATGCAATTGACAGTTCCTGTGCTTCTTCAGCTTATGTCACAAAAGAATTACTACAGGATATCTCTTTGCAGAAGGACTTGGCCATAATTGACACTCACTTTTCTTTCTTAAGTGGAGCAATAACAAAGCTCGAAACACCAGGTCTTCCCCTGGCTGAGGCCATATCCGAAATTGAAAAAATTCAACAGTGCATCAATGCTCTTCCAGACTCAGCTGGGAAGAAAGTAAAAGAAAAATGGTGTTTCGTTCAAAACAAAAATTCGGGTTTTGCAGCAGTGAAGAAGATAAATGATTTTCTTAATGGAAACGGAACTGAACTTCCAGAGAAAGTAAAACCAATGAGTACGAAATTGTACAAGTTTTGTCCAATAACATCGGTTGACGTGGAGAGGTCATTTTCTGCTTTCAAAATGATCTTTGATGACCGACGACATCAATTCACCCTTGAAAATTTGGAAAAACACTTAGTTGTGTATTGCAACAAAAATTATTCAGTTTAATAAAATCTTTCCGGAAAATGCGATGATTTTTCTTCTCTCATTTATCATACTTCAGTTTTAGGCTTTTTCCTCAGAAATGTGTAGATTCAAGTAAGAAATATTTTGATTTTCTTCCTTTTAACAAAAAAATGTTTTAGCTGTGTTTGTTGGAAAAAGTAAGTAGTAGTATTTAAATAAGTTGAACTTTTAATTTCTATTTTAAATGCATATTTCTAGTTTTAAGAGCATATATTCAAGTTTTTTAGTGCATATTTGCATGCATATTTTGTCCGTTTTTTAGTGCATATAATCTGCTGTCTACTCATTAGAAAAGCTGAAAATGCTCTCTTGATATTTGAAAGAAGAGTCCACAGAACTATTTTTGATGGAGACAATGGTGTCTGAAGAGAAAGATACATCTAGGAAATATACAAGTTATATGAAAAAGATATGATAAAATTAATAAGACTAAACAGAAGGAGATGGTAAGTATGAACTCAAACAGAACTGCCTTGAAAGTTTTAAGTGCCACTCAATATACCGTAATTTCACGGACACAGGCCGCAGCGTTTATGATATAAAGCATGAAAATTTAGTAGGAATGCGTATCTAACGGGGCGGCCTATATAGTATTACTTTCTTTCCTTTAAAAAAAGTTGCTTTTTAGAAACCCCACTGGAAATTTCATCATCATTTTTTCCACCTGTTACTGTGCTTTTAATTTATTTTTTCATGCCTAATGTTACTCCTAGGAATGGTCAGTGCACCTGGAATTTTTCCCTCCCCACACTCCCCAATCTTTCCTTGGAATCACTGGAGACCACTATCCACAAGAGAACAAAGTCTCTCTTTCCCTTCTGCCATATGAACAGCTGTTGAGTGTAGGAAATAGGCCACGGAGTGGAGAAGCATAAATCAGAAAGGAATGAATGGAGAAAATCAGGGTGGGGCCAGTTATAACCTCAACTGTAAAACAACCCCCCCCCCTGTTTTTTCCAGGAAATATGTCTCTTCCACTTGTCATGGATGCCTCTCTCCACTCCCCTTTTTTCTTCAGCTGGTTGTTAAAAACATGTGAATGTTTGTTGAACAAAAGGTGCTGATGAGCTTGGAATGACCTTCAATAATCTTACAATTAGAATGTTCAAAAAGAATTTCCAACTTTCAACTGAGGGTCAGTGAAGAGGGAAAAAAGCAAAGTGTGTGAGAATTATAGACAGGGATAAAAGAAAGAGCGTCCTAGGCGGATTCAGTTAAAAAAAGAAACCTGATTTGAGAAGAGAAAATAGGGGAGGAATTTTCTAAAAATAGAAACTTGTTTTAAATGCTTGGGAGAGAGCTTTTTATTTATTTTTTTTTTTCATTGCTCATATTTCTGTCTGATTTCGATCATCTTCCTCAACTTATGATTTTTTTCAATCTTCAATTCTGAGAAGTTTTTGTTTTACTAATATTTTATTTTCGTTAATATTTTGTTTCGCTTATACTATTTTCGTTTTGTTTTAACATAATATACACATATACACAAGCAGGAATGAAATGCTCTCATTTTAAGGCCGACACACTGCCATGCACTTTCTCGTTAACACATTCGCTGCCACTAAAAATGATATTTCCATTCTCAGAAGCCGGATTACAAAACAGGGTTTTAATTGTTTAAATGTTCCTTATATTTTACTAGGAAAACCAGAAAAACAAAGAAACATATTATTTTGCTGTTTAGAGAGCGTTTTTTTTCCCGACGCTCTGGAGCGCCAGTGGCACACAGATACAACCTGTCTTCGCCAGTGCCACTGACGCTCCAGCGCGTCTGACCAATATTCTCAGAAATTAATGGCATATTGCATAAAATAGCAGTTCAAAAAGAATAAAACGGAATACCATTCAAGTATATGTAGTACCATGCATGAAACAGAATTGAAAATATTTACAAATAATAAGCACAATATGCAGATAATGGCAGTCACGCACATAAAAAAATTCAAACAAAAATTTTGAAAACCAACCACAAAAAATAATGCTTCACTAGCATGCCAAAACAACCTCTCCGTTAAACTCTCAAAGCCACACTAAACACAGAGCATATAACTTATCATAGTCGATCGACGCGCTAGCGCGCCGTCGGCATACCAGGAAGTGCCGCTCTTACGCGCTAGCGCCTCGGTGGCAGCGAACATGACGGTGGCAGCTCCGGCCATCCCATATTTG
>NC_092212.1:81414674-81433518 GCF_043381705.1 Parasteatoda tepidariorum | reverse complement strand
CTATCTTGATATTTGAAAGAAGAGTCCACTGAACTATTTTTGATGGAGACAATGGTGTCTGAAGAGAAAGATACATCTAGGAAATATACAAGTTATATGAAAAAGATATGATAAAATTAATAAGACTAAACAGAAGGAGATGGTAAGGATGAACTCAAACAGAACTGCCTAGAAAGTTTTAAGTGCCACTCAATATACCGTAATTTCACGGAGATTGGCCGCAGCGTTTATGATATAAAGCTTGAAAATTTAGTAGGAATGCGTATCTAACGGGGCAGCCTATATAGTATTACTTTTTTTCCTTTTAAAAATTTTGCTTTTTAGAAACCCCACTGGAAATTTCATCATCATTTTTTCCACCTGTTACTGTGCTTTTAATTTATTTTTTCATGCCTAATGTTACTCCAAGGAATAGTCAGTGCACCTGGAATTTTTCCCTCCCCACACTCCCCAATCCTTCCTTGGAATCACTTTCTGGAGACCACTATCCACAAGAGAACAAAGTCTCTCTTTCCCTTCTGCCATATGAACAGTTGTTGAGTGTAGGAAATGGGCGCGGAGTGGAGAAGCATAAATCAGAAAGGAATGAATGAAGAAAATCAGGGTGGGGCCAGTTATAACCTCAACTGTAAAACAAACACTCTCCCCCCCCCTCTGTTTTTTCCAGGAAATATGTCTCTTCCACTTGTCATGGATGCCTCTCTCCACTCCCCTTTTTTCTTCAGCTGGTTGTTACAAACATGTGAATGTTTGTTGAATAAAGGGTGCTGTTGAGCTTGGAATGACCTTCAATAATCTTGCAATTAGAATGTTCAAAAAGAATTTCTAACTTTCAACTGAGGCTCAGTGAAGAGGGAAAAAAGCAAAGTGTGTGAGAATTATAGACAGGGATAAAAGAAAGAGCGTCCTAGGCGGAGTCAGTTAAAAAAAGAAACCTGATTTGAGAAGAGAAAATAGGGGGAGGAATTTTCTAAAAATAGAAACTTGTTTTATATGCTTGGGAGAGAGCTTTTTTTCATTGCTCATATTTCTGTCTGATTTCGATCATCTTCCTCAACTTATGATTTTTTTTAATCTTCAATTCTGATAAGTTTTTGTTTTACTAATATTTTATTTTCGTTAATATTTTGTTTCGCTTAGACTATTTTTGTTTCGTTTTAACATAAGTTATATTTAAGTTATCCATTTTAAATGCCTCCCATAAAGAGGAAAAATTATACCTCTGAGTTTAAGCTGTCAGCAATTAAAAGAGAAAAAGAAACTGTGATATATGACTTCAAAAAAGCAGAAATCATTCTGGGACAAAATGAAACCGAAAGTGAGGCTGAAAGTGTGAGTGACAAAGACTAACCCGAAATAAACAATTAACTAGTAAACCTAATTTGCTCTGATACAGAGAGCTCTGATTTTGAGGGATTTTTAAATGCAGTGATATGAATATATAGTGATAGGTGATATCTAAATAAATTATTCTTAAGCTTTTCTATGAACAAGATTTGTTTGGATTTATCGTTTATTTCCAAAACAGGATATTGAATTGTTGATTCAAAAGTAAGATCGTTTTAGTTTTAAATATTTTCATACTTATTTTAATAGTTTTTGATATATTAATTATTTTATTTATATTTTAATGGTTACTTCACTTTAAAAATGCTTACTTTTACTTAGAAAGTTATAGAAATCTAATTTATATACTAGGATTGTTTTTTTTTTTTTGTATATTCAATATCCTTTTATTGGCTTTTGTTTAACTATTTAAATTATATACATATGCATATTTAGAGCATGTGTTAAGTCTTTAATCAATACGTGCGTTAAGTTCAAAATTCGTTAATTGTTAAAAATTTGGCGCGTCGTGTATGATGGTGCGGCGTGTCCGGTGAAAAGCTTTTTTCTTTCAGCCGATTTTTGAGTGTGCGGCATATATACCAGGGCGGCGCTTCTCTGTGAAATTACGGTAATAAAAGGCTAAGATAAGAATAACAACAATAGACAAGCTGTTCAGATTTCTGTAATTAAAGTAAGGAACTGGAGAACAGGAACTGGAACTGGAGCTGCCTGCAAAAGAGTGGAATGGAAAAATACTCTAAAGAAGGCGACATAGGGCTGTTGTGTCACCAGAGATGGTGATCGTAGCTAAGTTTTATGTATGATTCTTTGTTTTATAAATTTGATTCAAAGTTATTTTCAAAAGTACTACATATAAATGATTTAAAAGTTCATACGTAATGTAACTTTGTTCGGACTCTCTCATGGGGAGGCTTTTAAGATGTTAGCAAAATTACCAAAAATTTTTTTGGAAGCTATAGTTTTTAAATGTTGATTGCCTCTACTCTATAACATAGTTTTGCAAAAAATAGCAGTTAGAAGGTCTGTATAATATATATATATATATACTCATATATCAGTGGCGTGGCGTCCGATCATCGGACGATGCGGCGATGACCAAGTAATATTTCAGAGAATTAGATAGAGTATTTTGAGTTTAAATATAATTTAAAAAATATGATTTTTCCAAAAAACAAAAAAAAAATCCAGATCAAAAATTTGTAAAAACCAAAGAGAAACCTTGTGCGATCCGCAAACTTTAGCACATCCAAATAACGTTTTTTTTTACCTGCCTCAGTCATTCATCCCCCGTCCCCACCGTATCTTTTTACCTAACTAAAAGTAACGCTACTCACCGCAGATTTTTGAGCTTCTGTTGGACAGAAGCCAAGAAGCTCTCGCACTTTCAAGTGAAGGGGATGGATTTCAAACTAGAACAGCGTTGCTGTTCCGTTATCCGCTGTACTTCCCTGTTGTTATGAAATGTTATTCAATTAAAATTTCTCTTTTCTTAAAGGGTAATTTTTTATTTTGCAGGACTTTTTGATTAATTTTTCTCTTTCATTGTATTGTATATTCTGCTTTTTAACTGAGATGGCTTAGTTAATAGATTGAAAGTTTTGGCGAGGGAGTTAGATCGTAAGTTAGAACAGCCAACTACCGATGTGCACGTGTTTTTTTTAAATATTTCTGTTTGTTTGGCGGGTTTGTTGTTCAGTGATTTTTTTGTCTTGCTGTGTCATAGATATTTTTATTAATTGAGATGGTGCTTTGATTATTTTTTGGTAAGTTTTTGCATCCTCTTTGAATATTCGTATGTGATAATTCAGTATTTTCATTAAATGAACTGAAATTTTTTCCCCATCGATGCCCATTTTACTGATTCAAACATGGCTGAATTGGATATTATACAAGAACTCCAGAAAAAACTTAAGATTTGAGGATAAACTTAATATTGTCCAAAATGGTAGACCTTGTCCATCACTCAAAAATTTATCGTCTAAAGTAAAAGAAAAAGGCAGAGAATATACCAGACACTTTACAGTTTCTAATTATGATTCTCATACTTGGCTCTGTGGCAGTGAAAGTTTGTCCAAACTTTTTTGCTGGCCCTGTCTTTTATTTTCCAAATCCAAAAACGTTTGGAACTGTTTGTCCAAACTGAAAACGTTTGGAATTACTGAAACGTTGGTTTCAGTAATTTGAATGGATTAACCAAATCAACCAAGGAACACAAAAATTCTAAATCACATCTTCAGTGTGTAGCAGACCTGTATAATTTTGGAAAGCAACGAATAGATGAAAGAATAGACAAAACCCTCAAAGTTAATAGCAATTTGCATAACCAAACAGTTAAGAAAAATCGTGAAGTTTTAAAGCGACTCATAGATGTGACATGTTTTCTTGCCAAACAAGAATTACCCTTCCGAGGGCACAATGAAAAAACTTCCTCTTTGAATCAAGGAAATTATGTTGAAACTTTAAATCTTTTAAAACTCTACGATCCAGTTTTAGCAGAACATTTTGAAAATTCCACAGTTTTTAAAGGCACTTCAAATGATATACAAAACGAACTAATTAGTATTATTAGTGAAGAACTGATAGAAACTATTAAACGAGAAGTTGAGGAAGCAGATTTTGTAGCTTTAATATTAGATGAAGCGTTGGATATTAGAAGAAGGTCACAGCTCTCTACAGTTTAGAGATATGTAGTGAAGGGAAACAGCAGTGTTACAGAGAGGTTCGTTGGATTTACCGACGTAAGTGCAGACCGTACATCTAATGGTTTGCTCGAGCATGTACAGAAAACCGTAAGTGAATATAAACTGGCAAATCAATTCATTGCTCAGACGTACGATGGTGCTGCTGTAATGTCAGTCCATTTGTCAGGTTTGCACAAAAAGGTTACAGATATATATCCAAAAGCTCTATTAACGCACTGTTATGCTCATGTATTAAACTTGGTTTTATCTCAGGGCATGAAAGATATTTTAGAATGCAACACATTCTTTTCAACACTAAGCGCTATTGCAAAATTTTCATCGCCTTCTAGTAAGCGATCATTTCCAATGCAGGAATACTTAAAAAAAAGTATTCCTTCTTTTGCTACTACAAGATGGCGCTTTACCTCAAGACTGGTGAATACGGTAGAACAGTACCGTGAACAAATTATTGATTTTTTTAAAAGCAATTATGAAAGTTCTGATGATACCTGGGATGGTCCAGATCGCTGTGTTGCCAATGGGTACTCCTTGTTTTTGAAGAAGTTCGAGTTTACCCGAACAGATTTATTATTTCAAATGTTGCAGGCAGACAGTATCAATATATTGTCCTGCTTAAATGTTATCAGAGACTTTCAAGAAGTCTTGGAGAATGCAAGAAAGTGACATTATCGGATTTCCCATAATTTGGGAAAAAAAACTGTTTCAGTGGCAGGATTACTGAAAAGAAAAAGAAAAGTTCATGCTAACAACGAAAGTTCTCTGACTTTAGAGCAACTATATAGAAAGCTGTTTTATGAAGCAACAGATAATTTACTTAGCCACTTATGCAGCCGGTTTTCTTCTCTGAAAAAAACTGGCATTCTTTGATTTACTAAATCCTAAACAGTTCCAAGAATTTTTCAGAAAAAAATAGCTTCCCTGAACAACTTTTAACTAATCTAGGAGAATTATATCCACAAACCTTTGATATGACAGGGTGGAAAAATGAACTGATTGTATTTTACTGGACTTCTACATTTAACGACAAATGCCCACAAGAACTAATAAAATTTCTGAAAGAAGAAAATTTACACTGTTCTTTCAAGGAAAGTTTTAAACTCTCCAAATTAATTTCGACCATTCCTGCAACAATAGCACCAGTAGAAAGGAGTTTTTCCGCCCTTAAAAGGATTCATACATGCAAGAGGTCCACACAAACAGAAGACAGGCTCAGTAATTTGGTTTTGTTGTACATTGAAAAGGAACTGTTGCTGTCTTTAAAGGAGAAGGAAGACTTCTACATCAAAATCACTAACAAATTCGCTTCAAAAACAAGAAGGCTGGAGTTCATTTATAAGTGAAGGTAAGATTTCAAGTTTCTTTTTTGAACATTCAACCATTGCATTTTAGAGTTAATAATTTTTCACCACAAGCTTAAATAATTGCGATGACCACCCAAAATTTTCACGCCACTGTCATATATATATATAATAGATATATATGAGTATGTGTGTGTGAGGTCATTTAAAAAGTTTTTGTCCGGTGCTCAGAGATGGCGCTAGAGTATATTTTATTAGGTGATGTGGACACTTTTTTGTTTGGCTGTTGTGTTGCCAGTACTGGAAAGTGTGCTTTGCCTCTACAAGATTGAATATTGATGTTCCAAAAATGGACAATAAAAAGGTTAATTTACAATTTGTAATGTTCTATGAATTTCAGAAATGTGTGAGTAATGTAACTACACACGAGAGGAATTTGGCAGTTTATTTAGACAGTGATTTGACACTACAAACTGTTCAAAATTTTTTGATAAATTTTTGCAGGGTGCTTTTATACTAGAAGTTAAATCAAGACAACTATTGGAGATTTATGCTAGTAATGTGAGTGCTACAGAGGAAGAAAACGGAAAAAGTTCCCTGCAACTGAGTATATTGCAAGAAACTTAACATTCATAACCCAATCATCATCCTATATAAAATAAGTTTTAATCAAGTAATAGCATGAAATAAAACAACATTCAGCACTTAAGAACAGTGAAAAAAGAGGATGAAGATTAAGAACCTGGTTGCAAAAGCTGGACAACTCTTTTAATTTTTTAAGGTACATTAAGAAGACAAACTAAATAATTCATTTTAACCAACTACAGCATGGCGAAATGTTTCTGTTAAATAAATATAGAGAACAATCTTCTGTTAAATAAATATTTTCATTCATGACAATGCTTATGCCTAGATGGAAAACTGTATAGCAGAATAACAGAGATTATATTATCAAACAATAAAAATACATTGTTTGAATTTCATTACATTAGGCCAAGAGAGAGACAGAAGAAAAGATGGATGATTTCAAAACATTCAAGATCTCCTACTGGAAGATCAAGGTCAGGGACAGAGCTGATTGGCAAAATATTGTGCAACAGGATAAGGTTCACCCTGGGCTGTAGCATCAATAAGGAAGAATAAATTACGTTAGTTTTAAAGTTAACACCAGATCTAGAATGAGCTTTAAGCAATAACCAAACATTTTTAGGGAATGCATGCTAAGCCACGTTTCCTAATGACATACCTGTTTTACGAGCCAATTAAGGGAAGCATAAAAACATGAAAAGGTGAATTTTTTCAACTTATAATGTTAATGAACCCTTTAATTTAAAAAGTATATAATAAACCCTTTTCAGTGTTTGAATCGGTACTTAAAGACTGACCTTAAATTCATTAAAATTATGATATTCTCCATCAAACCAAGATAGAAAAGTATGCAGAGCTTCAAGATGGGAAGATAATGGATCCTTGGGTAAAACAATAATTTGGTTTTCCGGTCAAGATTCTGAGCGATCAGATGAAGATTTTGATCTAAATAATAAAAATAAATATATAAGTCGATTATAAACAAAAATATTTTTGTCTTTAAAGAGCATGTTCTGACATTTATTTATAATGAAAAGTTTTATAAATAGAACATACTTACATTTAAAAAAAAAATATTGCTTAAAAGAAAAATCAATTTTAAATAAGATAAGGATTTCAGATAAAATAATAACTCTTAAAAAAATTTATATTATAAATTTCATTTTTTTTTTAAAGTTTTTATAAATTCCTAGATAAACAAATGCAGCTCGTTTTATTTTCCTCCTTAATTTTTAAAACTATTTGAAAGAAAAAAGCTTAGGTAAAAAAGTTTCGCAAATTTTATTTAAGGAAGATACTGCATTATAAAATTCCTTCTTAGAGTATCTATTAAGATTGAATTGAGTAGTAATAGTCCTTTATTCAATTAAAATTGCAGAATACAGCTGAAATCTGAAAAATAGAGAGATAAGAAAAAGTATAATAATAGAGAGATAAATAAAACTGAAGGTTTCTATGATTTCTTATAAGAATAAACCCTGTCTAATATATAGATACATAGTAACAATTAGTGTCATAGGAAAATTTATTTTACACTAATGGTAGTAATCCATTAATAAAAGATAGCATATGTTATTTATTCAAATATATTTATTCGCTAAGGTTTTTCTGATCTTCTTTTATATAGAATGGGCATTTCTTTCAAACCTTTCTTTCAATATTTCATGCCAATAAGCTGCAGTTTTAACCTTNTATTTGCTAAGTTCTTTCTGATCTTCTTTTATATTGAATGGGCATTTCCTTCAAATATTTCTCTCAATGATTTATTCTGACAATAAGCTGAAGTTTTAACATTTTGCTCAATATTTTCTGTTGCACAACTATCTTTCTGAACCTATTCCATTGAATTAAATTTAGTTGAAAATTCCATGGGACAAGCCTTAAAAGTACTTTTGCTTTAACTATGCATAAGTTCTGGTCCTTAATTAATATGATATTGCTGTTTCATTTANTCATTCAAATTGCATTAATGAAAAAGCTATGTGCAGTGCATAAAAAATACATGAAATACCCTGAATATCTTACCCAATGATCATATTTTCATCACTAGGACTAAATCTTATTAGTTCAAGGGGATGATCTCTATTATGCTAATTAGTTAGTGCAGATGACAATTTAGGTTATGAAACCAGACACAAATACAAAAATGCGCCTCCTCTGAATAAAAACACTCTTTTTTTTTCAATTGGTTTGGATTCTGACCTTCAGAATATAGGGAGAAGCCACTATCTAGAAAACATGGTCCCAACAGTTTTGCCATGAGAACAGTCCAAAGTTTGGAGCATGGTCCAAGTTAGGAGAGCGGTCCAATGTTAATTCTTCTTTTTGCGTATTTTGCTACATCTCGAGAATTCTTTGAAGCGAATTGAAAGATTTTTACACACAGTAATAAATTTGTTTATCCAAAGATAAACTCAGAGGCGCGGCAGCCCATAGAGGGCCAAGGCCTACTGTGCCCATCTCAGTTTTCTTGACCTTTGGGCTCTGAGGTGCAAGAACAGATGTTCCAGTTAAGTGGTCAAAACCCCCAGTGTTTATTTCCCAGGCATGCTTGGTACTCATTTATCGATCCACTGAAGGTAACTTCCAAAGATAATTTTTAATAATTCAAAAATAATTTTTAATAATTATGTCTTTTTTTATTATTTTATTTAATAAGAGTTGAAAAATTTTGAAGTGTAAGGTATATAAGATACAGAAATATAAGATAAACATTGTTAGATAGATAAGATAAACACAATTTTACATCATTTTAAAAAATGTAATTCATGATAAAATACAAAATTTAAATGAAATTGGTCAAATATTTCGGTAGAAATTCGAATTTCAAATAAAAGACTTCTTTAAAATTCCATTTCTCAGGAACAATTCCAACTGATTTTGTTCCAAGTTTGTATGTTTCCAAGTACAATTACATTCTTAAAGAGACAAAAAAAATTTTACACCTTACCATTCAAAATGTTTTCAACTATTATTAAAGAAAATAATAAAAAACAATTAATAAGGATAAAAATTATCTTTTGCAAGAAATCAGTTCTGGATAAACCAATTCCATAATTGTGTGCAAAAATCTTTCCATTCACTTAAGAAATTCTCAAAACATTCCAAACTAAGCGAAAAGTAAAATTAACATTAAAGGGTCCAAAATTTTAACCACTTTCCTGACCATTATCCCAAGATAACAACTACCCCCAATATTTTGAGGACAAGGTAAAAATTTGCCCAAAAAAGGTAAGTTTATTCAGAGAAAGTATGTTTTGTGTCTGGTTTCGTAACTAAAAAATCATATGCATTAATTAATTAAGATATCTGAAGTCACTTCCTTGAACAGTTTGGAGCTGACTGTCATATACACAAGAAGGAATGAAACGCTCTCATTTTCCGGCCGACACACTGCCATGCACTTTCTCGTTAACACATTCGCTGCCACTAAAAATGATATTTCCATTCTCAGAAGCCGGATTACAAAACAGGGTTTTAATGGTTCAAATGTTCCTTATATTTTACTAGGAAAACCAGAAAAACAAAGAAACATATTATTTTGCTGTTTAGAGAGCGTTTTTTTTCCCGACGCTCTGGAGCGCCAGTGGCACACAGATACAACCTGTCTTCGCCAGTGCCACTGACGCTCCAGCGCGTCTGACCAATATTCTCAGAAATTAATGGCATATTGCATAAAATAGCAGTTCAAAAAGAATAAAACGGAATACCATTCAAGTATATGTAGTACCATGCATGAAACAGAATTGAAAATATTTACAAATAATAAGCACAATATGCAGATAATGGCAGTCACGCACATAAAAAAATTCAAACAAAAATTTTGAAAACCAACCACAAAAAAAATAATAATAATAATGCTTCACTAACGTGCCAAAACAACCTCTCCGTTAAACTCCCAAAGCCACACTAAACACAGAGCATATAACTTATCATAGTCGATTGACGCACTAGCGTGCCGTCGGCATACCAGGAAGTGCCGCTCTTACGCGCTAGTGCCTCGGTGGCAGCGAACATGACGGTGGCAGCTGCGACCATCCCATATTTGTGACAGTGTTTTAGAATGTTTTAAAAACTGTAATTTTAGGCACATGATAGCATTGCATCTCCATAGGATTTCAAATACCAATAGATTTGAACTTCTCCCATTGGGAAAGGATTAAGTTTCAGTATGTAAAAATCCAACCATTACATCTAAAGTAATTCAGGATGTTTTGTTTATTTTTTGCATTAGTTTTGAACACAAATAAGCACACTGTATTTGATAAATAATTTCAAGAAAACTAATACAAAAAATACTTTTAAAAACAAAAATAGCAAAAAATACTTTTAAAAACAATATTCTTATTTTCGTTATTATTGAAATCGATAAAAATTCAACATGCTCAGAGCAATTCAACATATTTACTCTCAAGACAAAAATGCTTTTTATAAAATTATTCTTTGAAATTGTCTTAATCCACATTTTACATAATTTCAATCAATATAATTATAATACAAGTTAATCAAATAGTAATTAAAGAATAACACTTTAAAAATGTATTATTTTAAATTAAAATATTTATTTATACTACCTAAATGTTTTAAAAAAGCTGGACTTGTGTTTCCTCATCACCACTCTCTTTTGTGTCAGACACCTGTAACATTTTATTTTGGTATACAATCAGATGTCGACGTTTTAAAACTAACGTTCATACTACCGTTCAGAAAGTATTTTTGTTAAGCTTCCACCAGAAAATTTTTAATTATTTTCATTTCACGGATTTAATTAAGGCAAATAACACTGCAGATAACAATATGCAGTGGTTCTAAGATAGCAGTGCCTGAAAAAAATTTATATTGTAACATTCTAGAAGTAAAGAAATATCAGAAAACATGTTATTTTTCTAATTTGAAAATTAACTAGCTTTTTCTAATTAGAAAACATGTAATTAGAAGTCTTTACAATTCTTTTTCATCAATTAATAGTACTTTTAAATGCAATAAACATGTTTTAATTTCTAATTTTTGTGACCAACGACATGATTGCGGCAATGTGGTCAGCACTGCACACAGGCCACTTTTACTTCCCAGACAAGCTGGTACCCATCAATCTGAAGCTGGGTGGAGTTTAAGACGTCACAGGGGATTGAGCCCAAGTTTTTCATAATGACAGTTCAGAAACTTAAATATTTTTAAATTTTATATCGTATTGAACCGATGTTTCTTTTGCTGAAATCTAATTATTATAAAATAATAAAACTTAACAAACTGAATTCTTTTAAAATTCAAGGAGTTCTCAAAAATAAAGATTTGATCAACTTATGGGGATGAGGACGTGTAAATAACTGAACCATTCCATAACTTTGAACTGTTGTATGCTGATCAACGAATGGTAAGCAGACATATTTTGCTTTGACAGCAGCTGAACCTGAAAGCCAAAAACAATTAATTTTTTTATTTTTTATTGTCCAGATATTGAATGTTAATTTAAGATAAAACACTAACATTCATGATTATACTTTTTTAACTTGACAAAAGGGCCACTTTTAGGAGCCTTGGACCTGCATATATTAAGGAGGCTTGCTTGATTAATTTTAAAAAAATAGCTCTGAATAGTTTTTAAAAAGTGTTTTACTACAATAATAACTACAAATATATTGCTTTACAATATCTTTGTTTGGTTTTTATACATGAATAACTTTAAAACATATACGAAATTTTAATATTCCTTAAAAAACAAAATCTTTTTCGTTTTTTAATTGCATCAAAATTTTAATTAACATCCTTCTTTTTAACTCCCTAAATAAAATTGAATTTCACCAGATATAAAATTGTACCTTTGAGCTTCTTTTGTTCAAATTTTGAAATGATTTTTCAAATATAGTGTACGTGAATAATTTTAGATAATTTTGAAAAGAAAAAAAAATTATTTTCCTAGCTTTTCCATTTCAAAATTTTAAAAATAAATAAGAGAAAGAAATAAGCGTTACGTGATAAGAAAAATATAATTTGAACTCTCAGTAGTATCCTATATTATAAGGAAATCTTCTGTCTCAATATTAATTCATAAATCAATGTTATTTTAGAATTCAGATGTCAAAAGTCTACCATTTTTAATTCATCATAGGTAAACAAAATTACAAAACTGAAGTTTTATGCATGAAGTTAAAATTTAAAATAAAATTTATTAAAGATGACTGTTCTATAATTTTGTGTTCACTCTTTAAAAAGTTGTTTAATGAATATGTTTAAGAGAACTTCATCCTTCATATTTTTTTAATACTTATAATGATTTTTAATACATTTAAAAACATGCTCTAAAAACTTTTTTACAAAAAGAAGTACTAGTTTAAATATATAAAACTACAAAATTTTTGAAAATACTTAATCAACCTAGATGATTAAAACTACTCAAAAGAGCCTTAGCAACAAAATTCACTGACTTTATAGTTTTCATTAAAATACTTTGCAAAGGAAGTGTTGATTTAACTTTTAAAGTCTAGTAATTTTCTAAATAAACAATAGAAAGGGAAATTTTAAATTTAATGGTACTACCAAGAATTAAATATTTTTCTGTTAAAAAAGAAAAAAACTTTTTTGAAAATTTTGCAAAAAGTATAAGAAATAAGTTTTTTTCTTCTTTCAAAATAAGATTTAAATACAAACAAATAATTAATTATAAAGATGCTACATATTTTTAAGCCTTTGCTTTACACAACATTTCTAATCCATACTAAAAAAAGAATTAAAAATAGATATAAAATTTACAAAAAATGTCAAATACAAGAATTACTAGACTCAGAGCTCATTCCAGGCAAAAAAGAAGGGGGGGAGGGTGCAAAAGTTTATTATTTTAAAAAGGCAATAATTTCTTTCTATGACTTTACACGTTCTATTAAAAAACAATGTCAATTCTTTAAACATTGTCAGATTATTGTCATTANAATTAAAAATATATATAAAATTTACAAAAAATGTCCAATACAAGAATTACTAGACTCAGAGTTCATTCTAGGCAAAAAAAAGGGGGGGCAGGGTGCAAAAGTTTATTATTTTAAAAAGGCAATAATTTCTTTCTATGACTTTACACGTTCTATTAAAAAACATTGTCAATTCTTTAAACATTGTCAGATTATTGTCATTAAAACATTGTCAGAAGAAGAAGAAAAACTTTTTACTTTACAAAAAGTAGCAAAGAAAACATATTAATTACTAATTTTTATTAATAAATTAACATATAAATCAAGTTAATGAGCTAATTAGCATAGTAATTTATTTAAAATGCATGCATATATTAATAAAATAATAAATGTATGTTTTTAAGTGTCTGTAGTTATGATTTAATAAATAATTAACTTTTCAGTTATTAATTTTATTATAGGCGCTTTAAATAGTATAACAACATAATTAAAAATGCAACATTAAATTAAATAATATACATTGAAAATATTATACATTAAAAATAATTTAAAACTTATGTTTTTAATACCATACAAATCAAAAAAAAATTCTAAAGATTAATTAAAAAATAGCATACAAAACTCTATGAAGCATCTTACTCAGTTTTTCTTCAATATTATATTAAACTAATTTAAGAAACTATCAAAACATGGCCTTAATGATGGTCTATTTTTATTCCCAGCATTGTTTAGATAAGTCTAAACCTAAAATCTGCTTGAATGAACACATTTTATAGTAATATTTAGTAGTAAAGTTCAAATTTAAAAAAAAATAATTTTTTTTTTGATTATATTAAATTTAAACCTATTTATGCCAGTAACAGAAATAAGAATTTAAATTATTAAAAATATTTTCATAAAAACAGTTTTCAATNAAAGTTCAAATTTTAAAAAAAAATATATATATATTTCTTTGATTATATTAAATTTAAACCTATTTATGCCAGTAACAGAAATAAGAATTTAAATTATTAAAAATATTTTCATAAAAACAGTTTTCAATACCATGCAAATTTTTTTAAAAAAAATTTAAGATTAATTGAAAAATAACATACAAAATTCAATAAAGCATCTTACTACCATTTATGCTTTTGATTACAGTAAGCATATTGTTAAAATAAAATAAAAAGTTTTTCCTAAATAATTACATTAAACCTATAAAAAAAATTATCTATTTCATTTCCACCATTTTTTAGATAAGCCTGAACCTAAAATCTGCTCAAATGAACATATTTTATAGTGATATTTTGTTGTGTGGAGTTGAATTGTAAGTGGTGTTCCTGAATTTATGGTAGTTTAAGTACAGTCATAAGAATTTTGATTGATTGCTAAAACTGTGAGTTTTCCAAAAGATAGTTCTGGTATACCAAAAGGATGCCCTTCCACACCTGCTGACCACTCTCCAAATCTTACAATAGAACATTGCTTGAGAAAAAAAGATTTATGTTCTTTTAGGGAAAAGAGTAAACCAAGAATTAGAGAAAGGCATCTTATTATCCCTCTCCCCACTAATGAATTCCTGATGGGCAACTGAGAGGCCTCTATTGAACTGTTCTGCTCTGGAAGATAGTGGAAGTAACTGCAACAGGGACTCAAGGCAACTCAAAGACAAGTGCAACAGGGGGGCGTGATGGCTATTTTTCCTTTCCCATATAAATCTATGTATTGACAGCACTGACAAACTAAATAAAAAGAGTTGAAAATAACAAAAGCTTAAGAAATCCATTGTAGAGTTTGGGGAAAAAATGAAGAAAGGTTGAGGAAAGAAAGGCAAAAAGGGTATAGAGTCTTTTACATCAAGCCATTAACTTACTTCAGGGGGCAACAGGGTGGATCCTTTTGACTAAAAGGGCAACAGGGTGCTGCGCCCTCTTAACCCTGCCTAGAATAAGCTCTGACTAGACTTAATTCCAAATTATATATTTTTTCACATCTGGAAATCATTTTCTTCTTATGTTTAATCTTAGTTATAAAATATCATGATACATGCCAGGTATGAAAAATAAGCATTTTGTTAGGCAAATTTTATNATGAAGAAAGGTTGAGGAAAGAAAGGCAAAAAGGGTATAGAGTCTTTTACATCAAGCCATTAACTTACTTCAGGGGGCAACAGGGTGCTGCGCCCTGTTAACCCTGCCTAGAATAATTTTATTTTATTTCACACTTAGTTTTCCTAAATAATTAGTTAGATACAAAAAAATAAATAAATAAATAACACGGTCATATTTATAGCTTTCAGATGCCAATCCTTAAAATGTTATTATTTTAACGAAAAGAGTATATTCTCTTTTCTGCTACAATCAAGAAAATGTCCTGTTAAGTACTTTTTTTAATAAAAAAATTATACTTTTTAAATAAAGCCCCAGCAATTTCAGACTTTGGCAGTTCTATAACTTAAATGAATTTTAAAATCACACCCAAAAATCTCACCTAAAGTTTAAATTGCTTTTTCATAACTTAAAATCTTTAAATCAATTTATTAAATAATGTGAATCAACTTTCGCCTTCTGAAATTAAAATTTTATCTTATGTTTTTTTTTCTTTGCCTAACTATAATTTTTTAGTATTACAACATTACTAAAACAATATCAGTTTGAAACTGTAAGAACAGAAAAATAATAATATTTGTAAGGAAAATTACCTGATTATTCTTATTCTTAATCGTAATTTTATTATCTATTTTTAACACTCAAAAAGATTATTTTTCATTTTCATTGAAGTGTTTGACATTATTTGGGAGAGTTCATATTTTTAAGATAACTCATTATGAGATCAGAAAAATTTCTTGAAAAAAAAAAAAATTAGATTACCTATGGAACAAAACAAAAATATTTAAAGCATATTTGATTTTTTAACCATATTAAGTTCATTGCTCCAAGCAAAGAAATTACCTACCTATTTTAAAATGCTAATAAAATCAAAATAAGATTACTTTGTTTTTAATATTTACTGCTATAGTTAAAAACCAATTATCTGGAACATTGCGTCTATGCTGGACTTCTAAATATGCATAAAGCAGTGCTAATTGACTGCTTATAAAACTCAGAATTCAAGGCAGTCAGATTGAGTGATAAATTAATTCATCCATTTATAGCTCACTATTAGATTTTACTTTAAAACTATATAGACCTAAATTTAAACGAAAATTAGCTCAATCCATATTTTGCTTTAACCAAAAATTATTTGAATTTTTTTTTTCTCACAAAGATTTGTTTTGAATGCTTTAATACTAAAAATAAAAGGAAACTAATTTTGACATATTTATTTTTCAGTTAATGTGTTTGCACTGTCATTGGAATGGAAAAAATTACTTAAATAATGATAAGAAAAATTTATTTTAAAACTAAAAAAAAATAAAGATAGGTTCACAAATAAAAAAATACATGCAATTTTCAAGAATGAAGTTATACATGTTGATTACTTCCTTAGCTTACTACACTCCCTCCCTTTTTTCATGATTTCTGCATATTAAGAATAACAACAGCTTGGCCATTTTTATAATATTACTATATTAGGTACTATATAATTTTACAATATTACTGCACAAACTCAATCTATTTTAAAGAATTTAGTTTTTCTCTTCTATGTTTTCTAGAATAATATTGTCATGAAATATTTAGTAGATGTATACATTATTCCTTTTAATTTCATTGTTTACCTCAAAAGGAAATATTTGTCCCCTTCTTTCATTTCCTTACAAATATACAACTTTCAGGAATTAAGGTCTCAATACTTTTAGAAATAAAATTTCAATACTATTATTTTTAAGGGCAACATCCTTCATTATTTGCATCATAGAGCAAATTAATAAGAAATAACCAGTATGATACATTTAAGCAACATTATGTAAAACTTCTTTTCTACCTCACCAATGAAAAATGACCTTAAAAAATAAACATTTTCAAAAAAGCTTAAGTCTCCTGTCTCATAGGATTATGATGTATGCAGTTTAAAATAAAACGTTAAAATTCACAGTAAAAATAAACTTAAAAATGATATTTAAATACTAAAAAAATAGATTTTTTTTTTTAAAAAAATAACGTAATATGTTTATCAAATGTAAAAAGTAATAAGTAACATAATATGTTAACTAAATGTTGATCACATGAAAAACTTAGACAATTCAGTTCCAAGTCTTAACTAAGATTGCATCATTTTCACTGTTTGAGTTATTAGAGCTTACAAAACCAGATTTTCTGCAACAATATGTAAGGATATTTAGGTTACCCTTTAAAAATTAATAACCCAACAATAGAAAAATTTTTTGAAGTCATGGTTGAAAAAATTTTCCCAGAATGTTTTTAAAAATTTAATAGAAAAAATTAATACATTTTTTTTAATTTCTTTCATTGGTTACAAAAAGGCTATAATATCAGTAAAAATTTTACATCTACTTTTATTAAGTTTAATCTTTTTTTTCCTATTTTATTTATTTATTTATTTTTTTGAAAAAATGAGTAACAAACAATTTTAAAAAAAAAATGATTTGTGGCTAAAATTAGTACTCTCACATTATTTATTTAAATTTTTAGCTGAAAAACTGATGTATGTAAATAATGGTAAGTCTAAAAGCGCTACTTAAAAATCACAGTACAGAAAATTAATACAATTTTCAACACACCAAAAACATAAATCCATTAGTTTAAAAGAGAAATATTAAGAATACATACTATACAACCAAAAGTTAAATCCATCCAGTGATGAAGCGACTCAGATACATGAGAACTTTCTAAAGCATTTCTATGCTTTGCCACAAAATCTTCTGGACTATCACACCATGGAATGCCAAGATCATTTAAGTCTGAGTGAATAGAATTAAAAATCAGAGGATCAGAAAAAAATTCTGGTATACATTCACCTGCTGTCCATTCCCGTGAAAGAATAAAAAGTTTGAATGAGAAACTTTATTGCAGTGGAAAGTTAACAGTGATTATAAACATGTAATGACTATAATCATATAATTTTTCTTTAATCCCAGAATAGAGAAGATTAATTCTTAATGATACATTTAGTTAGAGTGTCTACCAAGAGGTCAGTAAGTCAAAATTTAAAATTTTCTAAGCTGTAATAAGCATCAAGGGTTTATTCACCCATAAAATAATCTAAATATATAACTGAACACATATTTATCACATCATAACTATCAATATATGTGCTTTTATCTCAGTTTTCAGGCATAATGCTCTTTAATAATTTTTGTATTTTTTATCTAAATAAGAAAAAATGGGTGCCCACAATAAAAAAGAAAAGAAAATGTTCTTTTAAAGGTTATTTTTAGACAGAAATAAAAATTCACTTTCTTCTACTGTCCTTCCTTTATCAATGATTACTACATTCAAAGGGTTTCAACTATCCACTTATTATTATTTTGTCTTATCTTCCAACCTGATTTAAGTAATTAAATAAAAAACAGAATTCACAGTATTGTTGCTTCATAATTATTACAAAATGTGAAAAACACAGGAGGTTGCTATTTTATAAATTACTAAAAAAGAGAGGTTGATTCTATAAAACACAGTAATTCGATGTTGTAAATTTGATTATCAAAAAATTATTTTATAAAACATATTTTACAGTAATAAAAATCATTGAAAAAAGTGGATAATTTATTTGTTTTCAGAATTTTATTTTTTCTGTACAAAATTTATATAACTTCAAAATCTTTATTTCTGTAAAAATATTATGCTTCTTTTCAAAAGTTAACAGATAGTTTTTTAACAAAATTCTAAGACCTATAAACAACATTCCCTCTCGTTTTCATCGAGCAACATGGATAATATTTCATTGGGAGTGAGCAAATAAAAATAAGCTAGCAATCTGCTTTTGAAAAACAAATGACAAAAGTTCCTTAAATTAAAATTTAAAATATTTAACTTAAATTATGGTTACACATAAATAAAATTTGTCACCCAGTTTTATTCAATTTTTCTTCATTCATTTAATAAAGTTGAGATATCAAACAAAA
>NC_092212.1:81410709-81414174 GCF_043381705.1 Parasteatoda tepidariorum | reverse complement strand
TGATTTCTGCAGATTATTTATTTTCTACTTTGACACTTTAAACTTATTTTTATCTGTTTTGCAAAATCTTTGTAATTCGTAATATATATTTATCTTCATAATTTTCATTTACCATTATTATAGTCTCTAACAATTATAATTCATTTAACTTTATTTTTAAATGTGGATTTCATGATGCCTTAAATTTTTTTAAGTCTGGGTTCTTTTTCAAAAACATAAGGTTATACCGAAAAACAAGGTTTTTGATTCTTGAATATTTGGATTTTGCTGAAAATCTGTGCCTTTCAGATAGTCATGTTTTTACTGTATTTAATTCATTTACTAATTAGTATTTTTGTTTATAAATTAAACTGAGGCTTCAATGGTCAGCTTTGCTATCTAAGACTTGCTTATTAATATTATTAGTTTTGTTTTTATATAATAATTTAATCCTTTTTATTAAAATTTTTTTACCAACTACAGGGGTCTGTCCACGTTGGATTTACCTACCTTCACAAATTAAATTTTAGGAAAAACGGTAGTTTCACAAATTTAACTTTAGGAACACAAAGTACTTTTTCTTCAAATTTTATTTTTGTATCCTTAAGAAACGATAAATCTATATTTTTACTATGTTTTTGTGTTGATTTTTTAATATCATTTTTCATATATTATGTCTAAATTTTCACAAAATAGGTACCTCTCAGAAAAACCTAGACAGACCCCTGAACTAGAACTTGTTTCAAATGCTATATTTACTGAATTGTTGATCTATTAATGATACAGTGGAAGATTTATACTAATTAATTTTATAAAATGCAATTCTCAATGAACCACATTAACTTAATTAAAGCATATTTAAATTGATAAATTTTTTTGGATTTTATTTCTAATTCTTCTGATAATTTTAATCTTTTACTATGAATTAATACTTAAATGCGTATTTTTGTGTAACAAAATATTTGCATTTTAAAATTAATTGAATTGAATATCAAGATTTATATCGCGCTATTTAGTGGTTAAGTTTAATGATATGCGAAATTATCGATGTTACTGACAATTCTAGATAATACAAAGACTAATGTTTGAAGGTTTGCATTATGTAGAACTTTCAGGGATGAGAGTTTTTTTCCTGCTTTTTGGTGGAATTCCACTTGTATTTTAATTTAATGAAGAATATCTGAAAATTTTTTTTTGTAATAAAGTTCTGGTTTTTCTAATTTTTAAAAAAGGGATTTATTTGTGGCAATTTTTCTTACGTATGAAAATATGGTTTAAAATTGCATTTAAGTAAATCTTAAACCGCACTTTGCAATTCGTATTTGCACAATTTAAAATTATACATCACAATTCATATCTGTGTGATTAAGACATCTTACATTCAGATTCATATTTAGGCAATTTTAAAATCATGTATCAAGGTTTGTATTCCCACAGTTTAAAAAAAAAAAAAAATACTGCACATCAATATTTTTTATTAAACATTAATAATATTAATTATACTTCACGTGTGCTCATTTTCCTCACTAAAAGTTCTTGTATTTTTTTAATAACCTAAATGTGTTTTGCACTTAACATTTTTGAACTTCTATTATTGTACAGCAATAAAAAAGCAGTTTTTTTTTTGCATTTTACACCCTATTTATGAATTGATTCATAAATTATTTCATGTTTTGCATGTTTCTTTGAAATTGTTCATCAATATAAAATTTCATTATTATTATTTTTATTATTGTATGATTTGTTTTTGATTATTTTTATTGTACATATTAAATTTTTCAAGGGTAAATTACCTCTGCATTGGGCAGTATTGGCTAATCATTGCGAAATTGTAAAGTTGCTATGTGATTATGAGACAGATGTAAATACAATGATGAAGAAAAATGATTGGTAAAATAATTTATTTTCTTGTTTTATTTCCTTTGATTTTAATTTACTGTTTGGTTTTAAAATTAGACTATTTTGTTTTTGTTTGTTTGTGTTTTTGTTTGCCTTTTTAAAACAGGCAAATCCTTAAAATGAAAAAAAAAGTGGGAAATCCAGTTAACAAATATCAATTTCCAACTATAAAAAATTTCAAATTTTTTGTTGATTTTCTACTTAGGATGTTGCAAAATCACCATGATTTTTAAAACTTTCTATCATGCACTTTTCAAAATTTATAAAAAAAAAACTAATTTTAACTAACTTTAAATCCAGGAATAGATTATTGTCAGTAGCTGCAATTCTTTTAATTGTAGCTTATTGGTTGGGAGGAGGGAATCATTCATAAATTAATTTTTGTTCAGTTATACACTGTATCAACTAAACTGAGGTTTCCATGTTCAGTTTTGGCATCTAAGTTTTTAATATTTATATTAACAGTTTTATATTTGTAATTGTAATTTAATCTTATTAAATTAAAATTTTATATTACTAGCATTGAAAATTTTTACCAATGTGTATTTACTTAAAACTATTGATATTATTTTGTTAAAAGTTAGAAAAAAACTTATTAACTTAACTAACTTGAAACTTAACTAACAATTATTTTTATAAATTTTACATTTTGTACTTTTGGCCCCATAAAGCATTATTGTGTCAATAATTTTTAAGTTCTGAATTTTGCTACACATTTTATATATGCTAGGATTATGTATGTATGTATGTATATGTGTGTATATATATATATATATTTACCTTGTTCCAGCACGCGAGTCTGCCCAATTTTAAGGTTATTAAATCAATGGTTTTTTCTGTTCTGACTTTCAATCCTTTCCCACATCATGGAATGTAAAAACAAGAAGTGGTATGATGCTTTTTATTTTCAATCAAAGTTTTGCTTTACTTGATTGCTTGTTTGTAAAATTTACTGCACGCAGGTTGTCAGTGAAAATTCGAAAAATATTTCCTTCTCAAACTTTTTGTAATTTTGTGTTAATAATAAGTGTGTATTATTTTAATTTGTATAAATTTGAATTTATAATTTTTATATCAGTTTTGATTGCTAAAAAATATATGCATCAGTTGATTTTACCTGCATTCTTTGAGAATTGTCTGATGAATCAAAAGAAGAGAAGGAAACATTTTGGATTTGAGATCGATACTAATAATAGATTGATAGTAATAATAAATTGATACATTGAATAAATAAAAATATTAAAATTATAGTTAGTTTAAAACTAGTTACAGTGAATTCGCGATAACTCGAATCTGATAGGACTGACGAAAAACTTCGACATATCGGAAGTTCGACTTACCGTTAGTTTCGGTTTTGAACTTTCAAAATATTGTCAGATTATTTAATTAATGCGTATTAATCATTTTTCTGACAAGCCATTTACGATAAGACTGTTTGAAGCACTTTATGATACCCTGGTCCATCGGCTGCAACTTTGCTGTTGTGTTTGGCGGGAGAAACTGCAAGTTTACTGCTTTCAAATTAGGTTGATCACTATGTGCTGTGCATTTATCCATAAAGAGTATCACTTTTCTTTTTTTAGCGAA
>NC_092212.1:81391098-81410460 GCF_043381705.1 Parasteatoda tepidariorum | reverse complement strand
TAATTAACTTTAAATCCAGAGATAGATTATTGCCAGAAGCTGCAAATTTTTTTTTATTGTAGCTTATTGGTTGGGGGGAGGGAATCATTCATAAATTAATTTTTGTTCAGTTATACATTGTATCAACTAAACTGAGGTTTCCATGTACAGTTTTGGCATCTAAGTTTTTAATATTTATATTAACAGTTTTATATTTGTGATTGTAATTTAATCTTATTAAATTAAAACTTTATATTACTAGCATTGAAAATTTTTACCAATGTGTATTTTCTTAAAACTATTGATATTATTTTGTTAAAAGTTAGAAAAAAACTTGCAATTATTTTTATAAAATTTTAGATTTTTAAATTTTAGATTATATATAACTATCCCTGAATGCTGCGAGAATTTATAAAAGATGTACTCTTTTTTTTAAAAAAAATTTATAACTAATTTGGACATTTTTAGATGTTTATAAAGAGCTATCATACGTTATTGAATCTGTGCACCTTTAGTTTAACATAACTTATATTCGAAGCAAAAAAATCATGATTATTTAGACACTGGAAAAGGTTCTTGTTTGGAGAACGGGAACCATAGTATGTTTATTGCTTACTTTATTAGTAGTTAATCTATATTTTTTTGCTTCAGTCAATGTAACATAAAGTATATCCTATTCTCTTTTTGAATGATTTATATTTATTATTGTAAATTACGTTCAAAACATCTTAGAAACTGTTAAAATGAATCTATAATATTTAATGACTATGCAATCAATAAATATGCCTTGAAAAGTTTTCCCTCTTTTTTTAATATTTTTTTTTAAAGAAAATTACAAAATTATTTTACTTTGATTATATTATGAAAAATTAACAAAATACCTTTCTATATCAGTATATTTCTCTTTATAATTGAATCTTGGCAAAGAAGGTTTTGGATAGAAAATATTGATTATTCCAAAAATTAAATTATTAAACAAACAAAGATGCGTTTCAACTTGTTCCCTGCCTTTGGGAGTGCTTAATTCTAGCTACTCTGGGTTCCTAAATGCTTAAAATATTTGCAAATTGTTACTGAATAAAATCTTATCTAAATTAGCTTCTGAAGTTAATATTCCTTTGTTAACGAACAAATGTTTCGATGCATCTAAATTCAATTATTGATTGCGTAAATTTAAACTTAAATAACTGTAAAGTCTAAAATAACCAAAAAACGCTGCATATCCATTCAATAGTTCAACTTAAAGACTTTTTTTTAAGACTTTAATTACTTGCACTTAATTTTTTGGTTATTTTAGGATTACTGCACTTGATTTAGCAGTTATGAAGAATCATTATAAAATTGTCAAAGTACTAAAAATATATGATGCACTTCATGCTGATGAAATTAAAAATATTGCCGCTCAAGCAATTCAAGTGAGTACTGAAATTGGTTCTTCCTACATTGTCAAAATTTTTCTTCATGCACTATTTTATTGTACCATGCATATACAATATACTTTTGTGTATACATGGTAAAATAAAACAATCTATAATATACTTTACACAAAAATAATTTTTACCCCTGTATTATAATAATAAAATGTTATGTTCATCAACATGGCTCTTTCTACATTGTTTTATTGTATCATGCATCCACAGTATACTTCTGTACTATAACATGGTTCTTCCTACTTTGTTCTTCTTTAGCATTGTTCTTCCTACATAGATATGTTTTTTGTTATTTTATTACCAGCATTCAACAACCGACCCAAGTCTGAGTTTACAACTTTCAATGTTTAACTCTGTAGTACTCTAATTTTGAATTCAACCCAGAAAGCAAGGAACTCCTGGATTGAGCATTAAAACAAACTGGCATTCCTGGAGGACTTTTTGTTTTTGATGAGACTAACATCCTGCATTTGCGTTGCATGGAGAGGAAAACCCTTCTATGGTTAGCACGATGACAAAAGGATTCTAACCTATGATTCATCTTCTACTGAGGATATTTAACATCAGCACTCTGGTCCTGGAACAGAATTCGTATCAACCAGCCACTGCTGGATTCAAACCGGTCACCTCTTTGGAAAGCGAATACTCTATCCACTAAGACTGTGCGCATTTACAATATACTCCTGTACTATAATAATTTTTCAACATATTTGTTACTAATTTTACTATTTTTCTACTAAGCCCTATACTTAAATTTGCAAAATATGTCAAAAGTGTCTGTTTCTTGCAATATCTGTCTTCAAGTTACATTTTCATTTATTAATTTTATTTCAAAATATTTAATTTTCAGCAATGGTATCGAAATCATCACTTTATGAAACAAATCTATCATAACCTTCATGCAAAGTAAGTATATTTTTGTTAAAACTAACAAATTCCATTGCGTTTTTTAAATATAACTTCATATTTATCTTTTTATGGCAATAAATGGAAAGAAAAACATTTTATCTGGGATTTGTTAAAGCCTACTAATTTTTGGTGTTTTATCATTATATAATTTTATAAACATTTAAATGATTAAACTAAAAACTTACTGAAATATTTTCAAATATTTTCCTTCACCAACTCTTATAAAAAAATTAAATGTTTAGCATGAAAATTTCTCTCTATATATAAAAATGGACTATTTCTTCAATTTGTCAACTTTTGCATCATTACATAATATTTCTCATTAAAACATTTATTTTTATTATTTAATGATTTTTTTTTTTTTGGCTTAATACATGCAAAGAATTAAAAATAATATGCATTAAACATATTTTGTATTTTTATATTTTTTAAATAATTTTTATATTTTTCATCATTGTCCCCTGCACACATTTCTGAACTTTTTAAGTATTACAGAGAGAAATGTATGTGTTCCAACTTTTCTGCAATTATTGTCCCAAGTGTAAAAAGTGCTGAAAAGACTATAGAGGGCTTTAGTTAGATTTTCTGTACAGGACAGTAAAGTTTAATTGCACTACCATTTCGAGTCAATAATCTTAATTTCACCTTTAAAAAAATCTGTGGGTGACTTTATTGACTGTAATTACTGTCCTTCTAATTTTCTTCTAAGAAATTACAAGCTAGTAAAAAAAAAATTATTTGTAGGAAATGTAGTTTTATTTTCATAAAATACGGATAGTTAAATTAAGGAAATGAAATATTTTTTCATATATTTGGCCAAATCTGTTGCTTTGTGATGACTGTTTCTACCTAAAATGGACATGGGTTTGCTTTATTTTAAAAAAAAAAAACATTTGTGTGGTTGAATCATTAGGTTATCAGGGTGCATAGCGTTTTTAAAAAGTGCTATTTTCGTTTTTTAAAAGCCCTTAGAGGTTCTTTTTTATTGGGTCTTTCTAAAAAGTGCTTAATTTTCCTTTTTTGAAAATAAGATTTTATACAAAGGCATGGTTTTCACATTGTTCTATTCAACGTTTTCACAATTCATTCAATTGCAATGCATTTTGGCGTACCATCATTCCGTAGCACAAGAAAGTGCCTATGATTTTACACGTTTGATGAAATGCTTGCGGGTCTCCATGTACGCATAGTGAGCTGTATTCAGTGGGAATTATTCTTGCATTCGCATGTGTAACTCGGCTGCATTTTGTAGAGATTCTCAATTTCTGGGTTTATTTTCCTATCTGTGAAATCGAACCGAAAAATCTCTCTTTTTATGGTGGCTAATGTAATCAAGAAAAAGAGTTCTTTTACAGAAACTAGTTATTTTATCATGATGGTCTTAAGACTGACCAGGAATGAGTTTTTTAAATATAATCTGTTCTATTTAGGTAGCGACAGGGTGTACCTTCATATCTCGAGTAGTAATACCCCCCAAAAAAATTTTAAAAAAAGCAATACCTGTAAAAAAAAATTAGCCTATCCCCAGCAACTGAACTAAAATTCTGGGGAAGGGGTAAAGGATATTTTAAATAAAATCAAAATTTAAAACATTTCTTCGGACCTCTAAGTTTTGCAACTAGCTATATTGAAACCAGATGGCATTTAGCAAACAAGTTATTTTTAATTTTATAACCGTTGTTGAACAGCCAACTCAATTTTCGGGTTTACGACTACTAATGTTCAACTCCGTAGCCTTGTAATTTTGAACCCAATCCAGAAGACGAGAACTCCCTGATCGGTACCCCCAGGGGTATTAATTTGTTATGGAACATAGAAGGCTTTGTACCCCACAGATTTAATGTGCATCAGTCACCATTTACTATGCAGGGAGTCTTCGGCCAGGATCGAACCCACAACTTCTTGAACATGGGCCCATTGCCCTACCAACCAGGCTATCCTGGCCCATAGCAAATAGGTTTGTTCAGAGTGGTTTGTCATGACAATCTGTACTGTAAATAGATCCATTGTTGTATAAATTATGTAGACAAACTAGTTTAACGAGAGCCCAGATTTAACAAAAAAAATGGGAAACACTTGTCTGGTAGAATGTTAAGAAGAGCATAACTGTTGCTTTTAACAAGTAAATCCTGATTCTAGCAAGTAATATTTTTAGGATTGATATCTATTTTCTCCTCCGATCTCTAGATAATTGAGAGGTTGAACAAAAATCCAACAAAGGCAAACGCATGAACTTAAAAAAAAAAGAGAAAAAAAATTGACTGACTGCTTTTGTACTATGCAGAAACAAAAAAATAAAGTCACAACTATATTTATAATTTATGTATAAACCCTTATTAATTTCCTTACAAGAAGTTGGTTATAATGGGCAAATATGATGGTCCCTTCGCACTAGTTGTAGGCAAATTCGACTGTATATATTTAAGGACAATTAATGCACATTAGGATTATTCAAAAATTTTCGTGTGAAATTTTTTTTGCCATAAGGTGATTCATGTAGCCTCTTTTACTAAATTTTACTGTTTATTAAGTTATACAATATACATTTGCTCTAAAAAGAAAATTGCTTCCCAAAAACTAATAATATGCGCCATTAATCAAAAGACTTTCTCTAATATTGCATAAGTATCCAAAAATGCAAATGCCATCAAAATCTTTAATTTTGCTATATTATGTTGTGGGCCAAAAATGGACCATATGCCATTGAAATTTATAATGCCTTTACAATTGTGGATAATTTTTTTAAGTCTATGAAGTAGCTGTTGCTGCATTTAATGATTGTGCCCAATATTTATCATATGGTATATTGAACAATTCAAAAAGCTTCATTAATTATCAATTATAAATTAAAAATATTTAATTTCTGAAAAGAGTTTAGTTAAAATAATATAATTAACTATGCCTTTAAGCATATTTTATAAATATGAATTCATTTATGATTTGTAAAATTATTTTGTTAAAATTATTTTCTCTAGCAACTGTGCTTAAGTTACTGTTTTGTTCATAATATTTTGATAAACTTTAAAGCCTGCTACAATTGTTAAAGAATTGGGAAAAAAATTATAAAATTTCCTTTTTTTTGTGAAGTGTCTCAAATTTTCTATAAATAATTCCCTTTTTATTTAAAAAATTTTTTGTTAAAGGGCATACATTTTATTTGCTATTTTTTTAAAAAAAATTATTTATTTATTTATTTTTTATGGGCTAACTTTAGATTACTGAAAATTACATTTTATAAATAAATTAGAAGAATATTGAATTCCACGAATATTGACACAGTATTTAAATTATTTTCTTTTTAAGTATTTAAAAAATGGCTCATTTCTTGAAGAAAAAAAGAGGAAAATAAAGGCATTTAACATTCGTTTTAAAAAAAAAGAAAAAGTTTGGTTTTCTGTAATAACAATAATGCATTATAAAGTTATTAATTTAAATTAAATCTAAACCGAATATTCATAACACATTATATATGAGAAGAAAGCTTATTATAGCTTTGTATGGATTTGATTTGGCATAAGTGCAACAATACATTAATAATTTTTATGCATAAAATTGAATTTTACCTGTTTACATAAATTTGTTACAAATAACTTTTAAACTGATTGTTTTTACAATTACGTAACAAAGTCTGTCTTTTTAATTATTTTAGGATGGCAGAATTGCTATGAAATAGTTAACGAACCACCCTGTTGTCATTATTTAAAAAATTTTTTGACTGGCTTCCATCAGTGGGGCCTCTGAATCATGCCCACAAGAGGTCTGGATGTTTTGCATTGTGAAGTATTTTGTTTCTACAAACTGCAGTCTGTCAAACCATCTGTAAAACGATTTCTATGATTGTGCTGAGAAAAGTAAGTTGTTAATAAATCATATTAAGTAAATTATTTATTTTTATTTATGATACAATATCCTTATAAAATTCATATTAAAGTATATCAGTTTTAAAATTATAAGAAACTTGAAAATCTAATAATTTTTAACCAAATGTGGATAGTATGCTTTATAACGATTGAGTTATTGTTGAGAACTTAACTATCTGGAAATTAAACTTTCTTGAATATAATGAAAAACTTTCTTTCTGAAAAGAAGTTTTTTGATCCTTTTAAAAGTGCTATCTATTAGAATTACTGTTCGTGAAACTAATTTGTTTATACTAATTTTTGAGTAACGAGGATATTAATTGGGAAGGGCTGATATATTGATATGTTCCCAGAGTGGCCACCCACCTTGAAAACCTAGAATTATCAGGAAATTTTTTTATACTAGAAAAACCTGGAAAAATCAGGGAAATTTGGATAAAAATCGGGGAAGTTTAAAGAAGAGCTGGAAAGTTTAATTTCCCTAATTTAAATTATTTACTAATTTTCTTAATTTAAACTATTTGATCCATTATACCCATATTTTTTAGACGGAAATCTATCTCCAAACAGTTAAAATGTCATCCACTTAGCTATACTTTGCTTGCATCAAAATTTGCTCCATTATAAGCCTGTTAAACTAGAAAGCTGCATAAAATTCTCCCATGGTTGGTAAACAAATGTATAAACCTTTGATCTCTATGGAGACTATGGGACTGTGCAATTTAAGAAAAGCAAAGATTGTGCTGGACGTGGAAGAAGGGGTTAAGATATTTGCTTCTGTTTTTAAATTCTGTCTGTGGGCTGAATCAGTTTATGGCTCAAGTTTGTTCCGATGCTTTGGTGGTTATGTTTTTCTATTTTGACAAAATGTGTCAAAATGTTTTTCTATTTTTAACTTAATAAAATTCTCCAAAAAATTTGTTGGTTATAATTTAATAATAATAGATTTTATATTTCACTCTTTTTCTGAAAGCTTTTGAACTCCCATTGAAAGAAATCTATAAGTTATTTTTTCTCTGCAAACCAACCAATCACACATTTTCATACAATCGCTAACAGCAATGTTTTTCAACAAATTGTTGCATTACTCTTGCAGCCATATACTCTTTTGTCTAAAAACTAAATAATCTTTGCCTTTTTTTTAAAAAAAAATCCAAATATTTAAAGAACAACTAATCTTAATATTTACTTTATTTATTCCTTTTTTGGGGGGTGGGGGGGGAATTCGATTAAACTTATTTATGCAATTTTGAAAAATTAGCAGAAAATTCCTTTTTTTCCATTTTCAGAAGTTAGCATAACTATACGGTCTACCTTCAATATGAATTTTCTTGAATTAGTTTAATCAGAAAACTAAATTATTTATATTTATTTAAATGTAGAGAGATTTTTAACTTATCGAATAGAAGGATTTTTTTTGTTTTGTCTTCCCATCTCCATAACATTGCATTAGTCACATGTCAACTGATAACAGAAGGAAACTCATTTTATTTCTATCTCATCTTTTCATGTAAGTTATTAATAACCAGAGTGAGTCTTATTCCTTCAATTTATGAATTGTACAATGATCTTTGCATTAACATTGTTTTCAAATTACTTATCCTGATTTTTATTCTAACAAATTTAGGAATTCACTGTGATTTGTATTTACATTTTGACATGAAGACATATTGCATTTCATTTTGACATGAATTATAAATAGCACACATCATGTTTGAGAATTTATAAATCAGTGATTTAGCTGATTATAGAAAACCATAATAAAGATTAAATAGGTTTTAAATGAAATCTTTAGCAATGTACTGAGGGTATGTTGCTACTATTGCCAACTGGCAGGGGGGTTAAATTATATGTCATATAATTTGAATTATGATAACTGATTTTTTGTTATAATCAGGCATCTCCTGTTGTAAATGTTTTTATTAACCTCAATGTGAAAATAAATGAATTCCTTTTTTTTTTAATATTTTCGTAGATTTAAAAAGGTTTTTAGGTTTAGTTTGTTAATATATATATATATATACATTACCTTAAAATAATGGTAAAGACACTTTCAGTTTTTGACAATTCTTAAAATTTCTCAATAAATGCTTAGAAAATTATTTATCAACTTTAGAGGTGCAATTTTTCTTACTTAGCAATAAAGGTTAATGCCTTCAGAGATTTGAGGGGACCGACAATAACGAAAACAAATATTTTTAGACACCCTACGACAGATAGTCAAGAAATAAGCTTGTATCAATTACTTTGATTGTTATTTGAAATGGCAACACAAATTTTTGTAAACTTAGTTTAAATATTTCTGGAAATATGGACATTTTTATAAAAAATATATGTTTTTGTTTTACATTATTATCTTTAAAATTATTCGATAAAAATATGAATCATTTAAAAAATATGAATATGAATCATTTTAAAATTAATTACAAAATTATAGTTTTAAAATTTGAAATAAATTTGACAAAAACAGCATAAAATTTGAGTATTTAAAATAAATATTTTTATACACTGTGCAAGTGTGGAAAAAATTTAAAAAATTTTTTTCGTAATTTTGTAGGAAATTTTATTTAGCTACTAAGAAAAAGAGAATTTCAATAACTTAAAAATAAAAACATTACAAGAAATTTTCTAAGTAATTTTTGTACTTTTTAAAAGAAATCACAAAAAGATAAGGGATTTTCGCAAATTTCAATATCTATCTATATACATATATATATGTGTGTGTGTTTCAGAATCGTGACACAATGAAAAATTATATGGTGTCTTTGGCATCTAGAAGTTTGATGTTCAATTTATTCTCTGTGAATAATAGAAGGAGGAGAGCAGTGCTCAAAAATTTTACACCTGCTTTCATTTTTTAAAATTATTTTTACCTTACAGCAAAGGCAGTTGAAAAAATCTCTGAAGCATGCTTTTAAAGGTGAAACTTTATTTTGATAGCTACTTTGTTCCCCCCTTTTTTTTCTTCTTTTTTTTTCAGGAAGGCAAAATTATACACCCAAAGGGCTTCCAAAGGCTGTCGTCCTTAATAAAAATATCTTAACTTCACTGTACTTATGCGTATGGTTGAAGGTTAATTGTCGTTTTATAATATGAATTTTGTTATTTTTGTTTTCATAATATTACAATCAATGCTTCCTTGCTTGAAAATATTCATTAAATATTCATGATATAATAAAATATTTATTGAAAATATTCATTCTATGAAAATAGTTTTTTTTTTCTTGGAAAAAAAATTATTGTTTTATTTTTTCTACTACAAAAACAGATACTTTGTCATATTGCCTCAATTCAAAAGGAACCAAAGATCATTTCAAAAGCTACTAAATCTTCAGGACATTATAGTTGGTATAAAATTTGTATGGGCATAAATAGCATAATTGTTTTTTAAAGTTTCATTATGGACAAAATCTTTTAAAATATCCTAACAGTTACTGTATCTTGAAATTCTCAGAGAAAATATTTCTGGAGTTAATTATCCTTATAAGGAGGCATTGATCTTTCTGGAAAGCTTTAACTTTTTTAGACTTGGGAATTTTATGCAAGATTCCTAAATCCAGCTAAAATATTCAAAATTTACATTTATATGTTTTTGAAATGGGTATTATGGTATAAATGGGTATTAAACATGAACTTATGTGATAAATAACTAAATTCATAATTTCTGTGTGTTCAAAATGAAGATAAAACAAAGAAAAATTATAGACATATGAAAAAGGGGGAGAAAATAATAAGTAAAAAAATAAGAAACAACAGTTTAAAAAGAAAAAAAGATGAAATTTTATTTAAAAAAAAACGGGGGGAAAAAAGATATAATCTTTTCATCAGCCCACACGATTATATCCGCAAAAAAGAGTGCTTTCTGATATTGTATCAATATAGCCAAAGCAAAATATATTAATACAATAGTGTGAGGAGCACTCAAAAATTTTTTTATAAAAATTACAACATATAAAATAGAACACAATAAGTAAAAATAACATGTAAAAACAGAAAATAAAATAAAATAAAAAGAAAAAAGAGTCAACATGGACTATAAAGCGAGTAGCAAAATCTGATGTACTTACATAGATGGGAAATTTTTCAAGAATGATTTAACAATGTTTTCGCAACAAGATTGCCAGATTACAAAATATGAAAACAAAAGCGCAAATTGAGTGTAACTAGAGGGTTTTAAAGTGCCGTTCTTACTGCACTGCTGAAGTGATTTGTTATTCTGTGCATTGAATTGTTAGTTACCAAGGATGAGCCCGAAGTGGATGTGCGCAAGGTAATATTATACTGGATAATTTTAAAAAGTTGACCATAAATAGCTTTAGAAGATAGGTGTTTATTTAAGAAAAAATATAAAATAGGAAAGAAAAACATAAATTGCCTGTTCTACAAATGATTTTAACCTCGGATTTGCCCGAAATGGATTTGCACATGGAAAAATTATATAAATTAACAAAGAAAAAAAATTTTAGTAGATAATTTTAACCACGTATTTTCCCGAAATGGATTTGCACATGGAAAAATTTTATCAATTAATAAAGAATTTCTTTAGTAGTAATTTCTGAAATTTGGTGGTTTAAAACTCTGCATGAAGAAAGTGCAAAACCTTCTGGTCAAACCAACTTCCTCACCGAATGCCGGCAGTTATAAAGTCCAGATAAGGTGTTACACTATAATAAAATATAACTTTTTTAATAAATTAAAAGGCTAAGAATGTTTGACAGAAAAAAATAAGTTATTAAAGCTTAAAGAAAGTTTTTAAAGTTTAAAATTAAACTTTTGCCAATAAATAAAAAGTTGTACATCCATAAATAATGATGCTTGCAAAATACCATAATTCCGTACAGTACTGTTTATACCAGGAATTAACCATGTTTTTTTCCTCATAATTCATCAATATGTGTTGTTACAGATATACTTCTCTTCTAAAATAAAATTCTGGCTGAAATCTTGCATGCAGTCATTAAAGTCATGTTTGAAAAATACTAATATACATTATTTAAATATTTTTCAAACTTGACTTTAAACCATTAGAGTCATGTTTGAAAAATATTTAAATAATGTAAATAAACTCTTCAAAAAAAGTTTACCTTCGTATTATTCAAACGATCTCTTTATTTTAATCATTAGGTGTAGTCATAAGTAATCTTGCAGCTTACTACTGGTTTTTAGAGAATAGACTGAAGGCTAAGCTGTAGAGAATAATGAATGATATCTGGTATTTATTTATTATTCATAGGTCATTTTGAATACTTATTCTAAAACTATTCCTCCGATTCTAAAATCAAAAGTGTTGCATTTTCACTGTGACTGTCTAACTGCGCACCAGTGAGAAAAAAAACATAAAACAGTTAAAAATCAATCACAAAAAGAAATGAATAATAAAAATTAAGAATGAGTTATTATAAAACTTAATATACATGCTTATAATTAGCATTATTGTTCTAAAAAACTTAAAGTACACTTGATTTCAGGAAATAGTCAGTACACAGCTAATATAAATGAATTAAAGAAAAAACTCTTTCTCGTGTTTTTTCCTCTAGAGTTTTGTTAACCATTATAGTACAAAAGAAAATTTAAATTTATTTATAATATTCTATATTCAATTACTGTTTTTGTCAAAAAGTTCAGCAAACAAATTATCAAACTTTTACCACAAAGATTAAAAAAATCAAGTCTAAATTCTCAAGGAATTGTTAGAAGAACTGCTTTCGATAAATGCAAAAACGCAAAGATGCTTAATAAAAATATTTTTCAGCAATTTTAAAAACTTTCTAATAATTTGAAATTTTTTATACTTGAATTTACTCAAAGGCGACATTTCAATTCAAAATTTTGAAGAGAATATTGATATTTAGTAGCCTACTGACAATTTGAAAGTCAGTGATAAAGATAATTTGCTAGGAAGGTTCCCATAGTGCCTACTAAAAAAAGCAAATAATTATTATCATAATCATTATTAATTAACAAATAATTATAAAGATTATTGTTGTAAAAGTTCAGCTTAAACTAACATCCATGTAGCAAAATTTGCAAATTTAAGGCCTTTAGAAATTATACATTAATATTTGAAACAAGTTTAGAAAGAGCAGCAACTTTCTCCATTTGCTTTTGAAAAAGAAAATTAAGATGAAAAATATAGTCTAGAGTTTCTGTTCCCGGCTAATGGTAATGATAACTTTTGAATTTCCAGAATAAAGTAGTTTTAGCTCATTATTTATTAATTATACGAAATAAAATTATTTTTTTAGTAAAAAGTTAGTAGAGTTTTACAGTTTATCTTGATATTGAAGCATTTTCAAATGTCCCTATATAAACTTCACCATCCAAAAATATTTTTAACCTGTTATCATACTAAATAAAATGCTATAATTGTGGGGGAAATTTCTATTCAAAAACTTATATTAGGCTCTGATAATTTTTGTGCTCCTGCTTGTATGTGCATGAATATTTCCAATCAGTTCAAGTTTTAATCAATATTTACTACAGTTATTAAAATTTTTCTAATTACATTATATGTTATGATAGTTACAGTACGTTTACATTCTAGTCTATGCAGCTCATCACCAATCGAAGGAATAGTTTCGAATTTCGGTCTTATTCTGACAACACTAAAAAATTGGAGTACAAAGGAATTCATAATTTTTTTATTTTTTTTTGTATGCTTCATGAAAAAAAGCTAAAATGTTAATGTAAATTGATTTTGCATATAATAAGATTGAAGAGTTTTATTTTTACACAATTGTATTTATACTTTCAATGATTAAATAAATTAACAAAGCTCAATTTTAGAGATTTTTATTTATAATTTTATATTCTTCAACAAAGTCTAAGTTTTGATCGTAATTGTCAAAACAGTTAAATGCCAAAATTATTCAAGAACATAATTGATCACTTGTAATTTTATATGTATGTTTATTAATAAATATTTCCTATTTATAATAGCTAATAATTATCCTTACACCAAAATTTTAGATATTTGACATGACTTTTAAAATTGGTTGAAATCATCAAACTTATAAAACCTGAGTTTCTTCTAAATTGTTTTTTTCTTCTGGAGTTTTTACCACTGTCTGTCCATGGCTGTGACCCTCTGGTTAAGATGAGAAAAACCCTGTTCTTTAAAATTTAGTCTCTTAAATTTGTAACAAATCTCTAATTAATTTTTCATTTTGTCTGATGCCAATGTTACATTTTTATAATTTTTAATTATAAAAATTTGTAAATGTCTTAAAGTTTGTAGAATCAGTTTCCAGATTGGATGAGATTTTTTAATTTTGAAGTGAGACTAAACTTAAATATTTTATTGAATATTATTTTTGCCTGTTGTGAAGAAAATTTATAAGTGTCTAAAACCTTAAAAAAATATGTTAATAAATTGTACCGAATTATAGGCCATCTATTTGCATCTAGTCTCTGTCTAAATACTGAATTTTTTTATTTAAATTGCTGTTTCTGAGGAATTTTCCAACCTATTTAAATTTTTATCTAGTTTGGAACATTTTTCTAATCTAATTAAAGTAACACTAAAAATATACATGCATCATATTTCAATATATCTGAAACAGTTATTTACATATTCAATTAAATGTGATTTACACCTGTTTATGAACAACTTAAGTTTATTTTTTTAGTTAAATATATTGATTTTAAAAAGCTGAGAAATTTGATTTGAGACTCAATCAAGACTTGAGAATTCAAATTTGAGACTGTCAAAAATAAACTTTGATCTCCAAAAATTACAAATTTGGCATCCCTGTAACTAAATGTTGTGTAGGGCAAGGAACTTTAACCTTTCAGAGAAGGTCAAATTGGGCAACAATTAAATATATTTTGCTAATTAAAACCAGGGATCTGTAAACCCTTCCCGGGGGAATAAAATAGAAAGAAAGACTGTTTGAAACGAACTAAGTTTTCTAAGTCTCCCTAAGTTGAAATTCCAAATGTAGTATTTTAAGAAAATATTTCTACTTATGCAAACATCATGTGCACATTCTTATTGATATTAAATGATAAATTTTTTTTTTGTAAATAAATAGTTGATCAATTTATATTCATTCATAAAATTAATTAATAGAATATTATGCAAATAAAAATTAATTTCTGGCAATTTTTTAAATAAAATATTATAAATTTAAGAATTGTTTAAGTTTACTAATGCGTAACACATGAAAAGTGTTGCATGACTAAGTTGTGTTTAAAATATGTCAATTGAAATTTTTTAAAATGTGAGTGATTTTGTTTCCACTATTCGTCCGAAATGAATATTCTGTGTAGAGCAGTATAGACTAAATACAAAATAATTACGTTGCATATCTAATTTAGTAGCAGCAATTGTTGAGCATAATCTTGTATCTATTTACAATTTAAAAAAACTTCTTGAAAAGGTTTATCTTCCTTGAAAGTAAGGGGCCCTCAAATCACAAGGGGTCTCATTCAGCCCCTAATATGTAACATGTGCATTCTACTTGAAATTCACCCAGCTTTATAAATAAAATAATAATAAACAGCAAAATAAAATAATTTGATTTTTTTTTCAATGAAATTATGTGATCATAAATTGTGAAATTATATACTTGTAAGCATCTGATAACTTTTCTCTTATACTACAATATCTTTATAAATTGTAACGAACCTAGCCAAATAATTATTGACTATTTTTTTTCATACCATCTGAAAATTTTGTAATTTCTTGCTAGAATGACTAGATTCTTTCATAATTTTGTTAAGAGTAAAATAAAAAAAATTTTCATTAACATTTCTGCCTCTTTAACTTGGTTTTTTATTTTGTTGGAAAGTTCATTTGCATTTATTGATTAGAATGTTAGATGTAAGTTTATTCATGTTTTTAGTAAAATAAAAAAAGAACTTGAAATTCACTAAGAGTTGAGTTAAGTGAGAAAAGGATTATGAAATTCTGTTTAAAGATTAACCTGATTTTTATGGCTATTGGTAAAAAGTTTTTTAAAAAAAACTAACACTTGTTTTAGAAACTAAACTTTTCTTCTGACATTTTTTTGGAAAAGCAGTGCACTTCCGATTAGATTTTTTATGAATTTAGAAATTTTTAATTTTGAAAATCAACTCTACTGCAGGTTATATTTAACGTAAGTAATTATCTGAATTATTGCATTTTCTTGTCAAAGTAGACAATTTTCTTTTTCCTTTTTTGAAAACAAAAAATAGTTAAAGCATATTAATCTTCTATAATCTGTTCCTCAATTTAGGTAAATCAATTTTCAAAATACAAAACAAACTTTTTTGTAACAGAAAGTTATATTTTTAACAGACTTCTGAAAAAGGTAAAATTTAAAATTTTTGCAGCACATAAAAATTATTTTTTTATTTATTATTATACAATACTCGTAAAACTGCAAAATTGGAAAATGATGTTTCTTTGAAATAAAAGGGAGCACACTTTAACCACATACTATATTATGTTTAGCTATTTAATGCTAAATATGTTAATACTTATCTACAGAAGAGAAATAATTTCATACAGAATTGTTGGTAAAACTACTTTTATTGCAAACAGATGGCACAGCATGGAAGAAGTTTAAAGTACCTTTTATTTTTATCTATCTAATGATTTGTAAATTAATCTATGTTAACTGTCCAACTCAATTCCTGACATTTTCCTGTGGCGTGGCGTCTTGTTTTTTATTTATTTATTTTTCTCTTCCTCCCAATGTGGCCACTCTGAATGAATCAATTTTTATTGCTTGAATGGCTAATTAAAACTGCAAAACAGTGCTTCATAGAATTAGTGTCAAATTTTTTGCATTTGAGAAAATTAGGCACCGCCCATGATTGTTTCATAATTTTGGTTTCTTCAAGCAGACTCTTTCATCAAGAATAAAAATATTTCTGTATTATTAATTCATAATTGGTTCCTTAGGTTTATTTTCTGATTCTATGTTGGGTTAAAAAGAAAAGCCCTATTTAAACTAATACAGCACTAGTACTCTGATAAAGTTTCTGGTACATACTACAAATGTGTGCACCCTTTGTCACCCGGCTCCATTATCATTAACTTGTTTGTATTTAATTCCGTCACACAATCTGGGATGTGTTCCTACTGCCTTGAGGTTAGTTGTGCACATACTTATGAAGGATCAAGTTTATGTACTCCTGATGCATACTACACGAGAGAGGAACGCATTACTGTCTCTGTGACGGACTTTGATAAAAACAAGCTTTAGAATCTATCGAGTGTGATTTATGGTATGTGTGTCCAGGTAACCAAGGAGGCTCACTTATCTATGGTATGTATCTTTCTATTTCCTGCCTAGTGACATTAAGTCATACAATTCAAATATAAAATATTCTAAACAAGAAAGGCAATTTAAAACGAAAGTATTTATTTAGAAATAAATGTAAAAAAGACATTTATTCTGATTTTTAGACAGTTAGGACAACTGATATTTATGCGCATTAGATTCAAATTATTTAAAAAATTGTCAGATACTTTAACACAAGGCACTAAATGTGTGCTTTTGGATTATGTAACTATAAATTAAAATTTTTTTAAAAATAAAAAGCATTGCTAGAGAAATAAAAAATTTTAATAAATTCTTATTTATATGATTAAATTCAATAATATTTAGGTCCTATGGAATAGAATCGATTTTATTGTTTAATTTCCTTCGAAGCCCTTGATTTGAAGTTTCCAAGGATTTCTTCAAAATTTGAGGGAAGAACAATCGGTATTTTAAGATATCGCTGAATATTTACATTTTTGACCGGGTAAAAATGCATGTCACGCTTCCGTCGGGCTATTTAATTTTCGAGCCGTGCTCATAACAGTATTTTGCAAACACACTTTTAGTTTTACGCTTTCATATTTAAGGTGTGTACTATATTTCTTCTTCAGCACGACAGCCCCTTACAGGCCTTGGCTGCCTCAACCACACGTAGCCTCCAACGCCTCCTGTCCATGACGACTTTTTTCCAGTTGTTTATCCTTAATACTTTTAGATCTTTAGAAGTGTCATCCAGCCATCTAGTTGGAGGTCTTCCTCTAGCTCGACATGGCGAGGGATTTTTAAAGGTGCCGATTCGGACTGCATTATTTTCTGAACCTCTCCAGATATGACCAAGCTATCTTAATCTATTGCTTCGGATGACCTGCACTATCTGTGGCTGTCCATGGAGTCTATATAATTCAAGGTTGTATCTGATTTGCCGACAGCCTCTTTCTTGTACTGGGCCAAAAATATTCCTAAGGATTTTCCTTTCAAAAATACCAAGAGCACGCTGAGTGTCTGCTTTTAGTGTCCATGTTTCACTTGCATAGAGCAATACAGGTATAATAATAGTCATAAATTTTAGTTTTTCGACTGATTAGGCTTGATCTTAATTGCTTTCTTAGTCAGGGTTCCTACACAGTCAGGAAAACCTGCAAAAGTCAGGCTATTCTAAAATTAAGCTAAAAAGTCAGGATTTTTCTTGCATATTCATAAAGTCTTAATCTATTGCTTCGGATGACCTGCACTATCTGTGGCTGTCCATGGAGTCTATATAATTCAAGGTTGTATCTGATTTGCCGACAGCCTCTTTCTTGTACTGGGCCAAAAATATTCCTAAGGATTTTCCTTTCAAAAATACCAAGAGCACGCTGAGTGTCTGCTTTTAGTGTCCATGTTTCACTTGCATAGAGCAATACAGGTAGAATAATAGTCATAAATTTTAGTTTTTCGACTGATTAGGCTTGATCTTAATTGCTTTCTTAGTCAGGGTTCCTACACAGTCAGGAAAACCTGCAAAAGTCAGGCTATTCTAAAATTAAGCTAAAAAGTCAGGATTTTTCTTGCATATTCATAAAGTCGGGATTTTTCTTACATGTCCATAAAGTTAGGAAAATAAAAAAAAAACTATAATTCATTCAAAGACTGACAGGCAAAAATAAAGTTTCAAGCAAAAATTCTGTAATTCAAAATATGTAATTTCCTCATAATAACATTCCTCTTTCCCTGGTAGAACTGGTTTCCCTTGCTAACAGGAAGGCTGTTAGCAATTTTCCTCCTGTTTATCCAATGATAAGGAATTTTTGATAGGGTTGCTAGGTTTATTGCTCTTTGTGTGAATAGCTGGTTTACAGACGATAGTAGTTGAAACAACAGCTGAAAAATCAAAAAAGGAATTTTGACTGTTTTGTGATGTTGCAAAAAAAAAAAAAAAAAAGGAGAGCAAAAGAGTTTCTTAGAGTTTAATCCACAGCAAAAGAGATTAGATAATTTTTTTCGAAATATTTGCACTGAGGGAAAAAAAAGAAAATTTGTGGGAGGTTATAAAAAATTTTCTTATCCTCTCTCGTGGTAACGCAACAGTCGAAGGGGGGTTTTCAATCAATAAAAGCTTATTGGTTGAAAACCTCAATGAAGACTCTATTATTTCACAAAGGCGTGCGTATAATTATGTTTCATTTATAAATGGAATAAAAAGCATAAACATTAATGAAAAAATGCTAGATGCTGTGAAAGGATCTAGAACAAGATGGAGACATGCATTAGAAGCCAAAAAAAGAATAAAAAAGCTGAAATTTCTAGAAAACGAATAAAAGAAAAGATAGATGATTTGAAATTAAGAAAATCTAAATTGAGGAAAACTGCTGCAACAGAACTTGATTCAGAAATTGTAAAACAACAAAATATGTTGAGAAATATTATATAACATAGGAGCCCCTGAGTTTCTCCGGAAGCTTACAGTATTACAGAAATTAATTTAAAAATACTGGAAAAAAAAAAGATATTTTTGATTTTATTTTTCTCACAAGTTGCATAATTTTTCTATCTGAATTTTTATTTGTATATAATTAACTTTTTTTGACTTTTTTCCCCTTTATATTTCAATATTATCTTTTAAAAGAAAAGTCAGTTTTAAGTGAAATTGTGATTTTTAAAAATTAATATTTTAATGTAACAAATGTTCTAGTATGTTTTAAGAGTAAATATTATTTGAGGATACTGATACATATCTCGCAGATTTGATTAACCCTTTATATCCTGACGACACTCATGCATTTGGTTCCACTTAACATTAAATAAAATAATATTTCCATAATCCAACAGATTTTCTTGATCTTTTTATTTAAATAGTTTTCGTATCTAACTACAAAAACACACTAAAAGTTTAATCTAATCATGATAATTAAAAATATGTTTCACAAGTTTTCTGAAAATATAATTTGG
>NC_092212.1:81371598-81388834 GCF_043381705.1 Parasteatoda tepidariorum | reverse complement strand
CTTGTGAAAGATCATTCTCCACATTAAAAGTAATTAAAAATCGAATGAGGAGTACTTTATCTTCGAATAATTTGAATGCTCTCATGGTAATGGCAATAGAAAAAGATCTATTAATGAAATTAGATAGCGACGACATAATCGATAAAGTGGCAGAAAATAGTGAGCCTCTTCAAAAGTTAAATTAAATTTTAATTTAATGACTTTTGAAGAAGCATTAAATATATTTTTAAAAAAATGTTTATATAAATCATTCATGTATGTGTAGTATAATAAATATTTTTATTTACTCTTCATCTTTCACCTTCTTTTTGATTTTATCAACCTATGTTTCCTCATAAGAATCATATATTTTAAACTGAAATATATTTTATAAAGGATTATTCAGCAATTTTTATCTACTTTCTTACTTCGATAAAGTAACTTACGTTCATGAGAATTTCTAAGTAAAAAATGCCTAAAAATGATACATTAGGAATCACGAATGTGAAGTAGAGGGCCGATTTTAGATCCCAGTCCGGGCCTGGTTTATCCTATTCAATCTATAATACTTATGACTAAGTAGCATATTATTATTAATTGAAACTGCAATGTTAAAAATTTTGTTGGAGTGGGAAACGGCGGGTCAGGAATTTTATTGTAAAAAGTCAGGATATTGTTTTCTCAAAATAGTGTAGGAACCCTGTAGTTCAAAGAAACACTTGTTTGCCATTTTAATTTTGTTGTCTTCTTCTGTTTTTATGCTGTTTTGGACATTGATCATTGTGTGCTACATTTATAAATATAAATTTTAAAAGACTAAAAATAAACAACCCTAGGGGAAAAATATCGAATAAACAAAACCCTTATCACTAAAAAAAAAGAAAAAAAAAACATTCGAAATTGGAATTACGAGAAACACCAAGACATTTTTCACACCATTCTTTAATTTAATTCTAACATTTGACTTGATAAGGAATAGTTTAGATTGAATTATGAATGTTCATACACTTTTAATTCTCCTTTAGTATCAATGATAGTATGGCAATGAATTTCTCTCATAAAAGCATTAACTTTTAAAAAGTTTTAATATGAAAAAAAAAAAATTTTTTTATAGCGATATTTATTATATTAAAAAGGAAAGGATTTTATTCCTTCTGCAATTATTATTTATTCCCTGTTTAGTTTTGATTTAACACGTTGAGCGCCACGCTAATTTTACATGTCTTGCCCGTTATGCCACAACGTTAAATAACTACAAACTAAATTTGCAAATATTAGACAGATTTTGCTAGTTTTTAAAAGGCTTAGCATGACATATCTGAAAAAAGTGGTGAATTATATAAGCCTACGAATTGTTTAGAAATAGTGGTGGATAAAAACCTAGTAAATTGAATTTATTAAACCAAGAATCACAATAAGTAAATTGAAATTTTCTGCAATTCCATAAAAGAGTGTAAATTGTATAGTTCTATATCATGTTATACGCTGTCAGCCAGCTGTTTTTCGCTGCCTATGTGAAAGGTCGGTGTCAGCCACCGGTGGTTGACGCAGCCTAAATGTAATTTCAGTGTCAGCCACCGGTGGCTGATGCGGTCTAAATGGAAAGTCCAGTGTCAGCCACCGATGACTGCCGCGGAGCTCAACGTGTAAACTTCTGAATTCAAGACATCTATTAACTAATATTTTATCCAGGTAGTAAGTATACTGGTAAAAATGGCTGTTTAAAAAGAGTAACTATAAATTTGTAAAGTAAGATTATGTTTTATTACTAGACATTAATGTAGTTAATGCAACTTAAATAAATGATTTTTCTGTAATCTTAAAATAAAAATATTTCAACTTAAGAGAAATACATTTTCTTTAAAAACAAAAGTAGTAAATTTTTAAAGGGACTTCTTTTTCTTACGAGTGTTAAAATTCAAATTTTAAATTAAACAAATGATCTTGTTTTGAAAAACCAAACTGTACATTCCAGAAAAAGGGTGCATTACCTAAGTATGAGTAATCCGATCCCTTTTATCCTTTAAAAAAAAATAGAACAAAATTTATTTCACCTGCTCTTTCAAACAGCTGCTTTTACCAGCACCCATGAGTTAGTACATGGAACAAAAATACCCAAAAAGCTTCTTGAAGCCGACGATTATTAAGTCAATAATTTGAAATATCTTTCGCTTTTTATAAGTGACATTTTATCTTTGATAAATCCAAGCTAAGTATTAATGGCAAATTAAGTAAAAAATAAATATATAAATAATAATAAGCTGGAGAAGATTTGAATAGAAATAATGGGATAGTGGATGTAATAATCTAAAGTTTTGTTGAGTTATTAAAAATATATATGAATATATTTTTTTTTAATTATCAGGGATGATATTCTTTCGCGGATTTCCGCTTTTTCTCAGATTTTTCCGCTGAAATTGTTATTTGCACAAGTTAAAATATTTTATGAGGAATTTAATTTTCCGCGGAGCGAAATTATTGAAGTCCTCATTCCTCCATCTGAAGTTTCTCTAAAAATCATTTCCTTGGGATAAAACTGGTTATACCTGTTAACCTTTATACAGGGATGGAGATTTTTTTCGCTTTTGTCTCTCGAATTTCAGCCTTTTTATCAGAAACTCAGATTCTCTAAAAGTTTCGTTTTTTTTAATTTATTTATAAATATCCCGTTTTTTTTTTAAAAAAAAATTCAGTCGTTGAAGTCAAATAATTATATTTATTTACGATTTTCAACGAAAAACAGAAAATTCAAACTACGTCCTAGCTGCTAACCCTTCCGCATGTTTACTTATATTAGCTATTTTCTCCGATTTCACGCACAGAAAATAAGATTTTCCGTATTTTTTATCCGTCAGCGGGATAGCTCGTATTTTCGTAATTTAGACGTCGCTGCTTCTTGTATTCTGGAGTGAAAGCAAACAAAAAAAAAGCGAAAAAAAATACAGGTGAATTTGCGGTGAAAATATTTATTTGCTCATTCAATTAATCTTGTAAATTTTTATTTATTGTGTAAACAAAAAAAAATTCAAACAAGCCTTTTAGAAATCCCAAGTCCAGACTCTGCAAATTTCTCGATTTTTATTCACGCGATTTTAATATCAATCATCGATTTTCGTATTTACCTGATTTAAAAGTTGCGCATTGCAATTCCGACTTACGCTTTTTAAATATCGTACATTATGACTCGTATTTACGAGATTTAAAAATATAATATCGTGGCTTGTATTTTTGAATTTTTAAAATCTCGATTTTATTATCAATCATCGATTTTCGTATTTACCTGATTTAAAAGTTGAACGTTGCGATTCTTATTTAGGCCATTTAAATATTGTACATTGCGATTCTTATTTACGAGATTTAAAAAACCAATATCGCGATTTGTATTTACGAGCTTTTAAAACCCTATGTAGCTACGCGAGCTTAAAATCCAATATCGTGATTCGTTTTTGCCGTTGTAATATCTCGCGATTTTAAAATTATGCATCTTGATCTAAAAATTACGCATCATGATTTGTATGTTCGCATTTTTTAAATTCGATGTAGAGTTTCATATTCACGTGATTTAAAAGCCTCATATCGGGATTTATAATCACATGGTTTACAAGTTTAAAAATCGCACTTTTTTTGTCAAATTTTTGTTTATATATATATATTCTTGGATTTCCTCTTTTTTACTTTCTGACTACTCTCATCCCTGAATTATGCAATTAATTCAGGAAAAAATTGTATTTGCGCAAAATATGCTAATAATTATGGAACTAATTGTTATTTTTCCTTTATTCCATCGTATTTCTTGTACATTTTTTGCACAGTTTCGTAATTTAAACTTTCTAAGTCTTATAGTTTTTGAAACAAAATATAACACTAAGTTTAACACCTAAAACAACAGCAGTGACACTTTATGATTTATCAATCTAGAGAAATTAAAATATTGGAAATGAGGAAAGCATTCCAAAAAAGGTTACTACTTTCGCTCTGAAATCACTGCCTCATATATTTGTGAAATAGAACTAATCAAATCACTTCTATTATCTAATTGCATTCATAGCAATGTTTAGTAAGTTATATAGTTAAGAAGAAGTACCATTTTTTTCCAACCAATTCAAAAAGTCAATTGAGTTAATCTTCTCGCTTAACAATCCAAATTGCTGATGAAGGAGGATTAGAAAATTGTAACATTTAAAGTAGACGAATTCAATACATAAAAAATTATTATTTTTCAAATCGGGAGCCAATCATGCTGCCAATTGGCGAGTTCATACGGTTCATCGTTTTCATCTCTCCTGACGCAACATTTTAATTCATTCTTTCAACTTTTCTTCAAGTTCGAGTGTTAATTTTTCGAAAGCAATTCCAGCGGTTGTCTTTATTAAAATAGGGTTCGTACCTTTTTAATATTCCCTTTTTTTTTCGGTATTAATGTTTTGTTTAAGTTACTTAGATTTTAAATATTTTCGAATTTGTCACTTTATAAATCTACGTGGTTTAGCATTCTTCGAAAGACGAGATAAATTAACTGATTTTAAATATTGCATTACATGGATTTGTTTTTAAATCTAAAAATCAATTTATTCAGATTGGATTTTTATATCGTTAACATTTACCGCATTTATTTAACTTTAAATTAAATTGAATTTGTTTACAAATTTTGAATTTTCAAATATTGCTTGAACTGATCCTAAGTTTTCTGTTTCTTTTTGGTCATTTTTTTCTGTAAATGCACTATTTTTTTCTTCGGATTGAACAACATTTTGTAAACACAAGTAAATATTAGAAATTTTCAAATAAAATTAGTTCATTCAATTTTTGAATTGATTTCAGTCAAAATGAACAACAACAACAAAAAAAAAAAACCATAATTTTTAAAATAATTACTGTCAGGTAGCTAATTTATATATTTTTTACAGTATCTTTGTTTCTTTCTCATTTCAGTATCGATTATTATTATTTTATATTAGGAAAATACTTCTTTAAATTAATTTTTTTTTACTGTATTTTGGTAAAAACTTTTGACTTTTTAACAGACATGTGAAACTCAACGTGTCAAATTGAAAATTTTTCAAAATAAACAAAGTTGAAAACATAATAATTTTTTTTTTTTTTTAGCTGTCGGTTTTTTTTCATATTAAAAATTATGGTTTTCTGATTCGAAGGTGTTTGTTTTGTAGGATTTTCTCATGACTACTTAAATACGTTTATATATTACTCATTTATAACCGCATACAAGTTTAAATCCAGAGTGATTTTCTTGATTTATACTCATTATGATTTGTAGATTAACTTAATAGAATATAATTTTATTTAATTTTGAATGCATGGATTAAATTAAATTTACGAATGGTTTTATAATTTCACTTGTCAAACATAACGATATTAACTGTGTTACAGATGCGTATACAACGAACAATAAAATCACCTGAACAATTTCTTACTACAAAAATCTTTTTGGATTTCAAAATTAGTTTTTACCAACATTTAAATAACAACTGTATTTCAGCTACGTTTAAATAAATAGCTTAAGTAAATAGGGACGGATGAAAGTTTTGTGTTCAATAATTTAAGCCAAGTATGACACTCGTTTACTTACCGAGGCTTAAAAGGCGAAAAAAATTTCAATATTTAGACATTGCATTTGGAAGGTGACAAAGAGAGGGGAGAATTGAGAAATTGTCAGATTCTACCAAACGAAGCTTTCATCCACATTTTATTATTTGCCTTGTGCAAGTAGATCAATCAACACTTGGTATTTTAACTAACTATCAATCCTAACCTAAAAATAAAATACTACATTATCAACTACACGCTTGGAACCGCAGCTACCATTGATAAAATTTAAACGAATAGAATGTTTAATAATAAACTGTCGAATTGCCACCCAGATGCTGCAGTGGGTAGAGTACTGGCCTACCACGTCTTAGACTTGGGTTCAATTCCTCGTGTTGAAGACTTGTCTGGTTGTACTGCTTCTTCTCTGATCTTGTCTCAGTGGTTTGGAATATACTTCCCATATGTTTTGTCCTCGGGGGTTTAAAAATTTAAAAAAAAAAAAAAAAAAAAAAAAAAAAAAACGAAACATCTAAGTGATTCGAATCAATTGCAAGTTGGTGATTCGAATCAGTACCCAACTCTAGTACGGTGATTACTACTACCATCTGCCTTTTAAAATAAATTGTGGTAGTTAAGCTGAATTGTCCTCAAATCATTATTAAATATGAATCCTAGACCGTCGCCCAATAATTCATTAGTGTAGCTCTTTTGAGGCATTAATTTCCAAGCTAAATAATGTCCGATTTGTGCTTAAAATATAAGAGCTGTGACTTTATGATGTAATTTTAGGACGGTACATAAAATAAGTATAAATTTTGGAACATGTGTAAAATGAGTTTCGTATTAAAAAAAATAATTGCAATACCTAAAATGCAAATATTAGTTTAGTAATGAAATTATATGTTCCAGATGAGATTTGAGCTCTCAAGTCTATAGAAAAGTGGTTTGAATTTGAAATAACGATATTTGGGAATAAACTGGAGATACATTTTGCCTGTAGTCATCCTGAAACGATTAGAACTTGCATTGTTATCGTGCACAAAATTTTGAGAACTCTAGCTAGTATAAAAGTGATGGAAATTTCGATCTCAAGATTCCAACATTACATGCAGGAAAGCGAGTTAATAAATACATTGGAAAAAGTGATCAAGGCAACAAACAAATCGTAAAATAAACAAATAAATAGAAAGTAACGATAAATGTTGAGTTTAGTGCTACGAAAGCCGGAAAATATTTTCATTCAAACAAAAATCAACCTACATACTCTATATAAATAATAATTTTTTTTAAAAAAAATGATACGCGGACTGGACCGATTTTATATCTATGTTCTTGAAATTTTAGACCTTCAAAATACTCTTATAACTATGTTGAAATCTCATATAAATTTGTTGAAATCATCTTTACGCAATTCCTTTGCTGTAAAAAATCAAAATATGTATGTAAAAGGTTAGACTTTCTCAAAAAAAAGATCTAATGAAAGTTGAGCTAACGATTAGGCACGTCGCATGTTTTCTAAAATCTTTAATTTTAAATTTATATACTTGGATATAGTATCATGGATTTACATTGAGTTATAAATTGCAGAATTTCGATTTATTGTTCTAAATTTGAAAGTTAATTTCAGTCCATGGCGTATTTATCATTTTACGGTCTAACATAATTAAAATTCTGCCGAGTATCAAATTTCCAGTTTCTTTAAATCTGTCAAATGCAAGTTTGTAAGACCACGTGGTTTGAATAATAATAAAATAAAAAAATCTCGATCACTTGAATTGTTATGCGGGGAAAAAAAAACAAGAAAAAAAAAAGTTTTTAATGCTAGTTCACATTCGTCGTGACGTCAATGCTATTTCAACCAATGACAGCAAAAATCTTATACATACACATGCATTTTCTGACGTATTTTCCCTCTCATCGCGTTGATTTTTCATATTAGAAAATCGAAGTTTTGAGATTTTACAGTTTAACGCTCTTTAATAAGGAAATTTAGTGAGTTCTACGTTTCTTTAATCATTTGATAGATTTAGCGATGTCAAATTTGAAATTAAAAAAAATGTAACAAATCTTGTTTAGATGAAATTGAAGTTTTGTAAAATTGAACATTTTATTTTCTAAGTTAAAAAAGAAATAAGTTTTTTATTTATGGCGATAACGTTAAATTTAGGATTTATTCAATTTAATTCGTTTTTACACTGTTTCGCTTTAAAAAATATTATTTGATATAATAATTTTAAATAAATGTTTAACTCGTTTTTATCAACATCTAAAATACAAGTCAAATATTACGTCTTTGATTTGGTGCTCTGCTTTAAGTTTTAACATTGAAATTTTTTAAATGCAGTTGTTTACGCATGTTATTAATTAATATAGCGGCTTCTCATATTGAAGCAATGAAATTTTATTTGGAATTTTTAGGTTTTAGGACAATGCGATAATTGTTTTAAAAATTTCAATTGTCGGTTTTAGCACTTGAAAGCATACTCCATATTATTAATGTATTCACATTTTTAGGATTTAAGAATAAAAAGCAAAATTGTTTTTTTTTCTTCCTTTTTTTTAAAACTGAATTATGAGTTTTGACACTCTGAAATTGTAATTGCATTTGTAACATTAAAGTTTTTTCTTTATTTTTGTTGTTGATCGAAATCGAAGGCGGTTTTCTAATGCAGCAATTCCCAATTTTTTCGATTGTGGAACCCTAAATGATCGACCTTCTTTTTGGCGGAACCGCGAGAATAAATTAATTTAGCAATTTTGAAAACATATAAATTAACGAAAGACTTTTAAATATTTAGTGAATGAAATCTTTTCTCTATATCGTTTTGTCAGAATTAGTCTTAAAATGTAGTTTTTAACGTCTGATAGTTGAATTCACTGTTCTAGAGTCACATCTAGTATAAGTTCTTACTTTGATTTTAATGCATGCATAAACTGAAAAAGCTGGAATATGGTTTCCATTAAAATGAAAAAGTAAAAAGAAAGAAATAAACGTTGAGGCTGATTATCAGGGAAGCAGACTTCTTTGTTGTGGCATTTGGTTAATTTTAATCGATGCGAAATAGTAAAAGAATTTTTTAAAAATACCTAAGCTTTTCATAATTCATACCGAGGAACCATAGGGTTCCTTGGAACACAGCTTGGGAACCGCTGTTTTAATCGATTTAGATAATAGTTAAACAACAAATAATTCATTGAGCTTCTTCTTTCTGCTTGCCCTTCCTATGTCAGAATGTAATATGAACTTTTTCCACCAGCTTCTTCATTCCATTTTTTTTTTTTTTTTTTTTTTTTTTTTTTTTTTTTTTTTAAAGTTTTGCGTTTATGATTCCACATCAAATTTTAGACGCTTTTTATGGAAAAACTGTACCCGTTCTGTTAAATGTTCAGATATTTAAAATTTTATACTGTATACGTTTTATTGTATTTTATTTGATATGAGTAATTGGTAAGCCCCATGCTTTTCAGGGGGATTTATCTCCTAGTAAACACAGACTTGAAATTTCTTCAGTATTTTAAAAATATATTCTCCCACTGTTTTCTTATATCTTATTTATTAAGTAAAGTTTAAAATTCAGCTAAGTACTAAATAATGATTTAACCCATTAATGCCTAGCCACAAATAGTGGTCTATCTATGAAAACTACTTAGGTGAAAAAAGTTATAGTGTACATTTATCTACACTACATCAAGTTAATATTTCATTCTCTTTCCAACCACTTAAGCATAAGAAAAGAACTATTCGATGAACTGAGATCGAAACATAAATATTTATACATAATTAATGTATAGAACTATCTAGTTTCTACAAAATAATTCGTGAAATTGAGACGCTTGTGCTACCACTTTTTGCATTTTTGTATGCTTTCAAAAGGACGCCAAGCACAAATGAGTCAAATCGCTTGATATTTAAAAAAAAATCTTTGATTTTAATTTTACTGTTACAGGAGAAATAGGAATTTTTCTTAATAAATTTTATGTTATTTCGTGAGCAATTATTTTCAGTATAATAAGGGTTCTAACCTTATCTCAAGTAATATTCTAAGAAGTAAAGTTTTTCTCATGGCGGTACAGATCAATTCAGAGGTTTCTGTTACCTGCATCGGTATGAAAAAATATATAAGTAACAAAGTTGAGTACTGTTGCTAGAAACATACTTGAATGCATACAAAACATACATAAAATACTTACAAAAATTTAATCTAATAAAAAATCCTAGTTATAAACTGAAATTCAGAAATGTACTTGAGGCATTAAAATAAAATGTGTTTTTGAATATAGTGTTTTAATATAAGGAAATTGTATAGAATTTTCATTTTTCTGAAACATTCCATACTATTTACTGAAGTATAAAACAAAATTGCATGAAAATATTCCTTTTTCTTGTACTGCTAAATTTGTATAATTTTTAAAATGTCGCTTTATGAGTGTTGTAATTTTAATTTATTGCATTTCGAAGGAAGTCGAAATATGATTTTTGCTCCCTGAAGCTTATTAACACAGCAATATATTTACTAAGAATTTTAAAACTGTAAAAATATAAACATGACTTAATTAATCTCATATTAATGTAACTTGTAAATTTTTATCTTTATTTCTCTTTAAAAACATTGAATAACTCTTAAAAATGAAGGAAAAATTTTAAGAAAACTTCGTGAAATAAAGTAATTTTTAGAATATTATAAGATATTCACAATAATTTCATACTTATTAAAATTAATAATAAAGTGCACATGGGATGTAATTTTTTTATAAAATCTCATTTGTCATATTTAGTTGCCCAAAGGTCGATTGCGACTATTAACTTTTTTCCTTTAAGACATAAGTTATTTTACAGTTACTAAGGTTACTTACAATATTTTCGCTGGGGTAATGAGATATCTATAATTGAAAATTTTAAATGCCTTGTTCTTAATGAGTTTTGTTATGAAGCTCTAATTACAAACAAAGTAAAAAATTGAACGTTTTCCTTTTTGAAATTTTATTTTACTTTGGCATATTTTAGATTCGTCTAGTCTCAACTTGTTTTGAAAGCTGGCATACACAGCCTGATTCTAAGTGAATGCCATACTCTGATGTTAACGGAATATTATGGATAAGTACTTTTTGTATTAATTCTTATTAATTGTATTTAAATGTCACAGGGCTGCTAGAGGTCACTGAAATCTGGTTAAAGTATGTGAACAATGCTTATTTAGATTTTACTTTATAACCGGCTTTGAGAAGCCGACCCATTTTTGACCTTACGACTATCTAAGTTCAACTCCGTCGTACCTAACCCAGAAGACAAGGATTCTTTAACCCTTTGGTTTTTGATTTTGACATTAGTGATTGGGAATGATATATATAGTATATACAAATTTTTTTTCAATTGAAGCGTTCTCAAGTATAATGGCAGATAAGATTTTACTTTTTCGCTTCTTTACATTTGATGTTTTGTTGTGTAAAAACTTTATTACATAAGTTTTTTTTTTGTTTTCCTTTAGTTCATCTTTTTATGGAATCTTAAAATTTGATGTAATTTTTATGTAATGCATAACATCTGATTGATTTTTAAAACGGAATATTCTTAAGGGGAAAAATATTTGAAATAAGCATAATTACAACATGATAAATCTGTACTTCCATTAATTTTTTAACTTCGTACCATATTAGAATTAAATAAATAAAAACTCTGAAAACATGAAATAGGTTTTTTAAGCCACATATTAATTTCAATAGCAACATAATTAATTTTCTATTTTTATAGCAAATTTTTCATAAGAAATTACTCTAAAATTTGTATTTGCTTACAGAAAAAAAATACACTTTGCTTTTTTTCATTTAAGATTGTATAAAAGAAAAAAAAATAGTATAGATATTAAAATATCTAACATCTTTTTCGTTAATTATAATTTTTTTTGAAGCAACTTCACATTTATTCTGCTTTTTTTGTGAGCACAAAGTGATTCATAGCTAAAGTTTGTTTAGATAAACTGGTAATTTTAGAATGTTACATCAACTTTTTTTTTTAGGTACCAGACTGGGTGAAAATCAGCAGTTACGATAAAAAATTGTTTGATTTTATTTTGTTATTCATATTTAAACTTTTGTTCATTAGCTTTCCCAAACCCTTAAAATTTTAATCTCCGATTTTTAGAAATGAAGTTATTTTTTCGTATGTGAAACCACAACAAAAATAAATTTATGAAAACTAAACTAAAATGTTTGTTTTACACTGAGTATTGGAACCTTTTTTTATTTGAATGAATTATAGATTTAAGACAAATAAAATTCATTTTTTCAAAATGAAATTTTCGGATTTTTAATTGTTGTGTTATCAGAATATTTTCACGTTTAAAATTTTCTTTCATTTTAAAGGCATTTTCCGGAGAACATTGATTTTGAGAATTTCTTTACTCTAACACACATAACAAAAAAAAGTTTATTAAATAATTCTTCAAATTTTAAATGTAGATTTTGTATAAATTTAGCGTTGTTTTTAACTAAAAGCTATTTCATAGTTTTTTTTCTTAAATTTTAGGATTTTAGTTCAAAACACAGCTAACCATATTATTGATCTGTAAAAAAAAATATTTTGAAATTTATCCATTCCAATTTGTTGTAGAAAAAATGAAAAATTTGTAGTTTTTAAGCTCAAACTTGCTCTTATTTTGAAAAATTATTTTACAAATTTCTAAACTTAAAAATTTATAATTTTAGGACCCCTGCTTACCAAACATAAAATTAAAATTTTAAACAAGTCTTCATTTAAAAAAAAATATTATTCGAGACCGGCCAGATACCTTAAATTTGAATTCTAATGTAGTTATAAGTTTTTTTCGTACTCAATATAAAAAACAAGTATATATAAAATTCGACTTATAACACTACATACAATGTGCTATTTAAAATATCTAGAATAATGTTAATACAAAAAATAAATTTTGAGGTAGTTTACAGAGGTGTAGACGTTGCCCTATTAAAAGTATAAAAATGAATTTATTTAGTTTTCAAAAATAAAAATAATAGAATTTAATTTCTAACAGGACTTAAGCCTCTGAACAAGGCTTTATTTCAATGCATTTATTCAAATCCAGTGTTTCACTTGTAATAATTCACTTGTAACCTCTGAGCAAGGCTTTACATATACATATATTCAAATTAAATGTTTCACTTGTAATAATTTAAAATAGAATACTAGAAATACTTCTTTCTTTGCTAATATTTTTGAAATTCCTTTTTCAAGTTCTCCCTTCGTTATTTTGTTTGTACTATTGAACTTGTTCTTTTCTTGGAAACAAAAATATTTGCAATTAATTTATTGCTGTTTTACTATAAAAATATATAGTTGGGTTAATTAACAGACATAGCCAAAAGAGAAAAAAAAAAGCTAGTGATTGTTTAGTTTTTCCTTTCTTTCCAATTAGTATTTTAGACAACGAGCACATTGTTCGTTATTGGTCCTCTACAAGATGCATGCGGAATCGTTCAGATATTTTCTTTTAAAAATTCTTAACATTTGTTTTATTAGTATTTCTGTAATAAAGGTAACTATTTTTCAAGATAAACTCATTATTATTTTTATTCATGCGTCAAAAATCGATCCACATATTTCGCACTCAGACGGTTCAATTTTATTATTTTTGTTTTATTGTAGTTGTCGATTTGAAAATGCTATTTTAAATGATAAGAAGTAAAATGACATTATTTTAATTAATGGTACCTCACTAGCAGCCCTGTTAACTTTTGTTCTTTGTAATTGTTTTAATGTGATACATACCATTGTGCAATGTTCACAAACCGGTTTAGTTATTAATGCATGTAGTGTTCTGCCCCAAAAGTAATGAGACTATAATATTCTATGGTCACCCATCGCATGGAAAGCGTACATAAGTTGTATGGTTTCTAAGTACGAAGCGCATGTTGGGTGGGATTGATGGATGAAACGTTAGGTTGGGATTGATGGATGGAACATTGGATTGGGACTGATGGACGAACTGGGTGGATTTGATGCTGGGCAGTCTTATAAGAGGTCGCTATAATGCTGGAGAAACATTTTGTGGTAAATTCTGTTTTACTTACATTATTAATTTTCAACATAGAACGTTCAGATAAATTAAGAGTATAACTTGAAGTTTCAAGTGCGGAAATGTTTTTTTTTCTTTCGAAATATCAAAATAAGAATTATGGCAGAATTTGCTGCGTAATCCTGAATAATTATTCTTACAGAATTTGTTTGCATTTTGATATTTTAAAAAAAAATTCAGCGTTTTATAACTTGTTTGACTCATAGTTTATTCTGAATTCTTTTTCTATACAATAAATTTTATATTACCGACGTAAATAAAAACAGAATTTTTCATAAAGCGTTTCTCCAGCAGTAGTGCGCCCTCTTATGGATAAATTGTGATTTGGCTCGAACTTTGAAATGATCAGGATCTCGCAGTTGCTGAGGGCTTAAAAGTCTTTTTGATTGTCTCAACATGATTCAAGACAAAAAAAATCAACGTTACGCCAACAAGTTCTGCACCAAGTTTCAGCAATTTCTGTGAGGACACGTTCAGATTGTTTGCAGAGATGGTATCCTGTCTCGTTCTTTAGTTTTAAGTGGCATATTATGACCAAATGTGATCTGGATCACACGGTAAATAAGAAACATTCCAGTATACACCAAAAAAAAACACGAGAATGTGAAGCTAGTACAAGTTACTCTTTGAACTCATAACAGGACTCATTGCTGATGAAGTAAGGCTTTGAGGAATGAAACTCATCGAATCATTCTTGGCNAAAAAAAAATCAACGTTACGCCAACAAGTTCTGCACGAAGTTTCAGCAACTTCTGTGTGGACACGTTCAGATTGTTTGCAGTAAGGCTTTGAGGAATGAAACTCATCGAATCATTCTTGGCATCATTTCTCGCTGTTGGTGAAGAAAAATATGATAAGCCTGATGTGTATCGCCCAATTTTTTTTAAATATCTAACCAGTCTTATAAATTTTGAGCTGGTATGCAGTAAGAAAAAATAAGGCCCAAATGTATAAACTTAGTTTTATAGAAATGAAAGATGCAAGAATTTCATTTTACCACACTCACAGAGAGAACAGCACAAGAAAGATACAGCAGAAATATGAAAAATACAGTTTGTGACAAAAAACCAAACTTGTGGTATAGAAAAAAAATATTAGCTATAATAAATAGGAAGTGATTATAAAAGTACATATAAAATTACACACGGTCACGGTTAGCGATCGGTTTAAAAATTAAACAGATTTGTTAGAAACAGGGTTTGAAAAATCCCAGCCCACCTAGATTTTTCATCCGATGGTTTTCGATGAAAACCAAGTTTTTTTTCAAAAATTCTTTTTTTTATAGTTTTAGATTGTTACGCTATTATTTTTATTTCTTAAGGATAAGCAGATTGTTGCATAAAAATTTGAATATACTCAACTAAAAGATCCTTTGATTTTTAATAATCGTTTTATTCAGTTAACATTGCAACCTAATATACTGTTTTTAATTTTTGTTCAAATTTTCGGTTGCTTTAAAATTCATGTTTTTCGCCAAAATGTTTATTTACATTATGTAAAGTAATAATAGATTTGGCTAATAGTAGATAATAATAGATTTGGCTAAGATTGATTTTGTTTAAGTTCATCATAAAAGTAAATGTAGCACATTTGCTGGTCTAGTAGCGAAATATAAAAATTTGTTGAAACAATTTTTTCAATATTTTTGACAAATTTCTTCATTTACTCTTTATTTTTTAATATACATGAAAAAATTTGCAAATCTTAATTTCTGCACTTAATTTTAGTACTAAATTTCAATGAAGTCATTAAAAATGGAATGCAGATTAGTTTCATATACTAACTTTAACAATCTGATTGACATTAAAAAGTCCTTAAATTTTAAAAAAGTACTTAATTTTTTCAGAAAAAAGTCTTTAAAAGTGCTTAATTTTTGCTTTGTTGAAAGAGTGGGAACCCTTTTATATCATGTCAAAAACCTAACACCTTGCTTAGAAATGTTGTACCTTCAAATAACAAAGTATTAAATTACATCATGTCTAAAAACTAACCTTGCTTACAAATTACCTTCAAATAACAAAGTATTAAATTATACATTTCTCGAAAATAAGGACGTTTATCTCTATTATGTTGAATCTGTAGTCCAACTCAAAAGACCAAGTACTGAGACTAACTTCTCTTTGAGGAAGTATTTGGTGAAACTAACGAGCATNAGAAAAAAAAAGGCCCAAATGCATAAACTTAGTTTTATAGAAATGAAAGATGCAAGAATTTTATTTTACCACACTCACAAATAAGAAAGATACAGCAGAAATATGAAAAATACAGTTTGTGACAAAAAACCAAACTTGTGGTATAGAAAAAAATTATTAGCTATAATAAATATGAAGTGATTATAAAAGTGCATATAAAATTACACACGGTCACGGTTAGCGATCGGTTTACGACTTCCTGTCAAGAACTCGTACTAAAAATTAAACAGATTTGTAAGAAACAGGGTTTGAAAAATCCCAGCCCACCTAGGTTTTTCATCAGAAACATGGGGTTTATTGGGTTTTCGATGAAAACCAAGTTTTTTTTTCAAAAATTCTTTTTTTATAGTTTTAGATTGTTACGCTATTATTTTTATTTCTTAAGGATAAGCAGATTGTTGCATAAAAATTTGAATCGACTCAACTAAAAGATCCTTTGATTTTTAATAATCGTTTTATTCAGTTAACATTGCAACTTAATATACTGTTTTTAATTTTTGTTCAAATTTTCGGTTTTGTTTTTCGCCAAAATGTTTATTTACATTATGTAAAGTTTCCTAATAATAGGTTTGGCTAAAAATGATTTTGTTTAAGTTCATCATAAAAGTAAATGTAGCACATTTGCTGGTCTATTAGCGAAATATAAAAATTTGTTGAAACAATTTTTTCAATATTTTTGACAAATTTCTTCATTTACTCTTTTTTTTTAATATACATGAAAAAAATTGCAAAGCTTAATTTCTACACTTAATTTTACAACTAAATTTCAATGAAGTCATTAAAAATGGAATGCAGATTAGTTTCATATGCTAACTTTAACAATATGATTGACATTAAAAAGTCCTTAAATTTTGAAAAATTACTTAATATTTTCAGAAAAAAGTCTTTAAAAGTGCTTAATTTTTGATTTGTTGAAAGAGTGGGAACCCTTTTATATCATGTCAAAAACCTAACACCTTGCTTAGAAATGTTGTACCTTCAAATAACAAAGTATTAAATTACATCATGTCTAAAAACTAACCTTGCTTACAAATTACCTTCAAATAACTAAGTATTAAACTATACATTTCTCGAAAATAAGGACGTTTATCTCTATTATGTTGAATCTGTAGTCCAACTCAAAAGACCAAGTACTGAGACCAAACTCTCTGTGAGGAAGTATTTGGTGAAACTAGCGAGCATTTGCATTGCTTAGATGGAATGTAGGGCTTATTACTTCTCCAGTGTGCCAAACGGCAAAGTAATTTAATTCTTCAACTGATTCCCAATGAGAAATTTTTGTCAGCATTTGTGCTTTTACCAATAATCTAAATAATCTTCACTTATTATTTTACTCATTTAAATGTTCCTTATTTTTTTTTAACTATAAACACCAAAAAATTCGACCTACAGAATTGACTTTTGCCATTTTGAGAAATACCATGGCTACCGAAACATAAATGCCTTCAA
>NC_092212.1:81354331-81371098 GCF_043381705.1 Parasteatoda tepidariorum | reverse complement strand
TCATTCAAAAAGGTTGTGCACCCCTACTAATATTAAAATTTATAATTCTTTATTAAAAATATTTCAGAAAAGTAGTTGTTGTCAATAAGTTTCCAAAATAAATTGTTAGCTTCTTCCCATAATTTTTAATACAATTTTATTTTTTGTACCCAAAAGTTAAAAAAAAATCGATGTGAGTAAAAATTTTTAAACTAATTGATGTGTTCTAAAGCATTTAATAAATAAGTAATAACTTTATAATAGTATATATAATTTTTAAATGGAATAAACCAAACGTTTTACATGGCACAAGCAAATTAACTCTCGAACTTTTAATGCGCATTTATAAAGGAAAATTGCATTCGTTTTTTTTTATTATTATTATTTTTTTAAAATTTTAATATTTATATTGTTTTACTCTGTTTAATAAATTCCACGTGAACTAATGAGCATATTTATAACTCAATTCGAATGCCTAATATTTTTAGTTATAACTTTGCTTTGAAATTAATAATTTTTAAATATAGAATCAAAAAAGAATTTTTTTAACCCATTATTCCTTCACGACTTATTGAAATTAATTTCAATTGAGAAATTTCATGCGATTTATTGTTTTCGAGCAAGTGTGAAGCAACGGATTATTTGCAGCGTTTTATCGGATCGTTCATTCATTTTAATAGTTTTAATCACGCATTCTTAAACAAGTTGAAAAAATTTTATACTGCATTTTTATGCCTTTTTGAGCAATATACCCTAAATCATCAACAATAAAAAAACTAAATGTAAAATTTAACGGCTCTTAAAAATGGAAAATATATAAACATGAAACTAAATTTTAATCACATGCAATGATTTCCCGACAGTTCATTTTTACTTACGAATTTAGAGTATGGGACACTTAGTAAAAACAAATAGGGAATAAAAGAGTTTTCTATAATTTAAGTAAATTAATTACACTTAATTACACCTAGTAAACTTTGCATGGTAGATTTGGCGACATTAGAGATGTTAAAGTTTGCAATTTTATTATATGGTGATAGGTGAGTTTTGATAGTCTACTGCTTTTTTTTTCGTTGTAAGTTTATGTATTTTCCGTATTCAGGTAACAATTATATATGCTTTTATCTACGCCAATTTTTGACTTCATTGTAAATAAGTCATTTCGGCGTTGGCAACAGTTTGGCGACAAGCATAAAGCACCATTTCGGCGATGGATTTTACAGCACTTTAGAATAGCAAAAAATAAAAAATCCTTAAAGAAAATTAAAGAAAATTCCGAAATTTTACAATTGATATTAATTTTAAGCACATACAAATATTTAAAATCAGTTTTATGCAAACATTGAAATTTTAATAGAGTAGGATGAACAGGAATAACTTTAGAAAATTAATTGAAATACATTAATTTTTCCTTTAATAATTAATATAACAATTCAAATTTATGCACAAGTTAAGAAAACCTTTATTACTGGATTCTATTTTAAACTTAACTCAAAACAAATTATCGTGCAATTAATTTTTTTTTAAAAAAAGCAACGGTATGTTTTTATAATCGCATGGCTGAGTTACTACTCCAAATAGAATCAAATAATGACAATCTGTTATCGGAATAAACAAGATCTGATATTTATGTTCTGCGCTATAAAAACACTTTTGGTTTTAAATTTTTTTCATTAATTCACGAAGTTTAATTTCATTAATTCCTGCATAGAAATAAGTTTTTTTTATTAGATTTTATTTCATCTAAAGAAATTATTATACACTAGACGACCCTGGTGGTTAGCATGAACCTTCGAAAGATCATTTTTGTTTTTAGCAAAGTTTCAATTTTCTTCTCTAAATAGGTTGTTTTAAAGGAAAATCTGAGACAAATCGTGTACTAATTCACTGTACAACTTACTGTATAATTCATCACGAGAGCCGAAAGTGGCTGTACAACGCCAAATTAAGCGGTATTTAAACAACGTATTGAAGTTAGGGAAGTCAAATGGTAGATAACAAATGAGAGTTTCACTCAAAAAAGGGGGAAATCCATCAAAAAAAAAGAGGGGAAATATCTCCAGATTACTTTGGTGTCGTAATGACACATAAACATAAAAGAAGAAAAAAGAAAATTTTCAAATGGGATTGTTCATCAGGGATTTTTCAGACTTTTTGAAGTCTTGTTTCTGTGAGAGAAAAAAATAAAAACCATGAATTTTAAGATTTAGTTTTAAAATTATGAGTTGAAGACATTAGTTCTGCCTTTTTAAAAAATAAATTTTGAGAAGAGTCTGTTTTGGCAAAAAATTACTTTGTGAACAATTTTTAAGAATTTTGTGACGATTTAACGAACCTTAACTGCTCCTAAAATAATCCCTGTTTCTATTCAGAATTTTCAAATATAAGCTAGAAAGCCATTGTTGTATTGATTTTGATTTAAAGAAAAAAATCAGTGTTATGTGGGAAGGACGATTTTTTTTGTTTATTGTGATGAATCATTAATGATTTCTAATAATAAATGGACTTCATATAAAAAAAATTTATATTCCAATTTTCATCTCCTCCACATCTTTAAAATCACTCTTTTAAAAATATTAAAACTTCTATATCTTTTAGACATGTTAGCCATTTTATGAAACTGTGTATCTAAATTTTCGATTATTTAGTTATCTTGAAATTTGTTTGATCGATTTTAACCGGATATAACTAAGTATTCGTTCATTGAACTAAAGCATTTTACAAGTTTTGCAAAGTCGGGATGTTACTGTTAAATGTTTTTCTTGCTTTTTAAAATTTTGAAAAAATTTTATTGTTTCAATCATATTTTAAGATGTACGAGCGTTAAAATAAAAAAAAATTTCGAAAGACACAATTCAAACTAGGCAACATTATTTATTTCAAATTAATTTTAAACAATTGATCACTTTTAAAAAAATCATTCAATATTGTACAATAAAAAATAAAATCGTTGCTAGAAAAATTTATTTAATAAGAAAAATTTTCCAGACTTAAACATGAATGAGGAAAATCCATAAGGAGAACAATGATAGGATTTACTTAAATTCGTTAAACATTGAAAAACGACTGCAAAGTTGAGAAAATTTATTTTTATATTTAGTGATCTGTAGCGCAGATCACAAAAAAAAATTTAAGTAATAAAAAATCTTGTTTATATAATTAATTATTTCATCAATAGCCTTTACGGAAAAATTATGTCAAACAAAACCTTATTACTTTTTTATGTTCTTACTTGTACTCCAAAAGGAAACCAATAACAAAAGTTAATAATACTTTTAACAATGGAAAAACAAGAGCAAATTTTTTCTCTTTCATTTTTTTAGTTTTTCTAAAATTAATGTATCTTGATATAGTATGATTTTTGAAATCTAGGGTGCGTAACCAAGTCTTTCAACAAAAAATAAGAACCTTTTAAGCACTCGAAAATTTTTATCACTTTCTTAAAATAAAAAAAAAACTCAGAATTAGGATAAGCATACTCGTAACAGGGATATTTCTTTCTATTGCATATTCTTTATTTGTAAGCATAAAATAAACAAAATGCAAAAGCATTTTCACTGACTATACATAAGCATAAAATAACTAGTTTCTGATGAATATAAAAGGGAAAATTGAGAAAATCATGTTTTGTTTATGACAACAAAGAAAAATCTCAAGAAAATTAAGCACTTTTTACAATTCCCCAATGAAAAAAAGCACCTTTAAACACTTTTCAAATATTTTAGGATTTGATTCACTCGGATAAAAGAACGATTAAGTTAATCACAATCTATATACTCTTTCCTGCAAGAGTATTGTTGCCATAATATTGCATTTAGCAAACGAAAGAAAATCCGATTTTAAAAACGATGCATATTATGATGACATTAATTTACTACAATTTTAATTATAATTAGCATATTTTATTACTATACAATTAGCAAGCACTGCATAAAGTTAATGCATTTTTTAGGAAAACACTTAAGGTGGTTATGCTAAGAACAAACCTAAACTGTCGTAAATAGCCAATGAGTCATGGAAATAAAAGCTATGGTTAAAAACTTTACCGAACTAGATCACTAAAACAATATAATTTTCTACAATAAAACTAATTTTCTATTGATTCTCTCGGGAGAAATGAACCTTTTAAATTTTTTGTTCTCTTAAGTAAACTTATTACTGTAATTCAAGAAATATTAAATAACTTAAAAATACAATAAATGAAATAAAGTTATTATAAGTACTACAAACAAGCAAAAACTTTATTAAGGAAATAGAGAGTTAATTTTAACCAAGGACGATCCATTAGCCTATAGTTTTGGATTGCTGTTGGCCTTTGCTAAGCCTAACATGTCGGTGAAAAACGACCCAGCTGGCAAAATGATGGCAAACCCATTTAGCGGATGTTTCTGAACCAGATTAACAAGTAAATCGCCTCTCTTAATAATCAAATTATGAAATGCTAGAAATAATTTCAAATAATTTGAAAATAGGGACATGTATGCAAGTTTAAATCAACAAAAGATTTTAAGTTAAGATATTACTCGGAAATTCATTAAATGTCTAAAATACGATAAAAGAATTTAAGAGGATTCCTGAAAAACTATTTAAAACTTAATGTTTGAATTCAAGAGGGCAGCAATTCTTGTAATCAAGAGCCTGGATTTGAAATCTGCACGACTTTAATAAAAAAAATTCTGAAGTTTACAAATTCTTAAGAATATATTTACAAAATTGTCTATTTTAATATTGACTGCAACATTTGTTTGATGTCGTAAGATTTATAATATAAAAGTAATAATTACCGTTTGCTTTTGGCTGAAGTGTTTCAAATTAAGTAAACTGCAATTTTCGACGTCAACATCTAGTAATTTACAGATATAATTTCGGAATGTGCAACGCAAAGCAATAACAGTAATTTACATAATTTAAATTTAAGGGCCTATCTAATTCGTATACACGGATATGTATTAAATATCGCATAATATATTCGAATGTTAAAGTAAACATAATTTTACAATGTTCTGACACATTGAAATTGTTACAGTAAAAAAATAATAATTGAGTTGCAACAGCCCAAATAAGCCAGATAATAAGAATGTCACCTTTGTTCACGAGTAGTAGTTGCTTGCATTATATGAACTAAATAATATGCATAATATGAACAATGCAATATGGATTATGTTAATGATAAAAGTATTCAATTTAACGAGTTTTTAAAATTTATAATATAGAATATATAAAGCATATACTAGTGCTATCGGAAATTGTACTTGGTAATCTTCCTACTAACGATTAGTTCCAAACTCATTCACACTAAAAAAAAAGTCGAGTTTTGTAATTAATTTAAAAATGTGAATGCAGTAGAGGTATTAACTAAATCGCGGCTAAGGTCGAGATTCGTCTTATTGTAAAATCAGTGCATATAAAGTAAATTCACCTTTGTTTTACCAAACATGAATCGCAAGAGTACACATTACGGCCAACAAGTAGATTCTCAATATTGTAAAACTAATGAGTATAAAGAGTAAATTCCTTTGTTTTATTAAATCAAATCTCAGAAATACACATTACGGTCAGTTTAAATATGGAAGACATTGCAGCATACGATTTCTTTTTCATATTCTTGTTTTAAACTCATGGCTGCTAATTCATAGTCTTGAAAAATATTGAATAAGAAAATCGATTAAATATAAAAGTTTCTTAAAATAATACTGTATTTTGATTCTTCTGCATTATAACAATTTGTCAAGTCAATTAACAAAAGCAACTAAACCACTTAAAAAGGACATTTGAAACCCGCTTTAAACAAGTGCAATTCAATTTGTTAAACATTTTTTTTTTCTTGCATTTCTTAACAATTAGAATATTGTTACACAAAAGGTCACGTGTTAAGCCGAAACAATTTGAACACACTCAAGTCACCAACACTAAAAAAATTTTTTATAATTATTTTTTAAACCGTTACATTTTTTATCACTTGTCTACAAGAGTGAATAATTGAGGGAGAACTACATTTTAATTTAATTATAATTGTTTAAATTTTTTGTTGTACGTTGCTATTTTGAAATAATAAATAAAAGAATGTTATTATGTTATTATTACTATATTATTATGTTATTACTATATTATTGTATTTTTTGTAAAAAATCTTTCGAATTTTTTTTATTCAAAACTATTTGTTATATCAAGAGAAAACGATAACAATATTTGCATATTAAAAAATTGATAATTTATTTCGAATGCCTCTTGAAAATGCTATATCCCCGAAAGAAAGTTTTAAAAGCAATTTCAAGGGAGATAATAATTTTGAATTAATTAAAAATTTTTGAAAATTTCTCATTATTCAAACATTGATTATAAGTATTTTAATTTAAAACAAATTACTAACCAAAATAAACAATTATTGCATTAAGATTGGTGAAATTAAGTTAATAACAATTAAGATTAATTAATAATAAAAGTACACATTTTCCCTTAGGTGTTTGCTCATGGAAACCCAATGACAAAATCATAGAAACAAAATGAGATAGAACCTCTAAAATATAAAGTTTTCTAATTAAACAGCATAAGAAAACTTTTCTGTCTGTTCAACTACATGATAACATTTGATAACTAAGTTTTTAGCTACTATAAAAAAATAATGCCAAACAAATTTTTCCAAATTTATAATTTATAATGAGAAGGAAAGAATTTCGGTCATTCATCACATTTATTCATTATTTTTAAAATAAAAGACTGCATGATTCGAAACATCAATGGGTTCTATAAATTATCAGTGGAAGACATTGCAGTATACGATTTCTTTTCCATATTCTTGTTTTAAACTCATGGCTGCTAATTCATAGTCTTGAAAAATATTGAATAAGAAAATCGATTAAATGTAAAAGCTTCTTAAAATAATACTGTATTTTGATTCTTTTGTTTTATAACAATTTGTCAAGTCAATTAACAAAAGCAACTAAACCACTTAAGAAGTGTATTAACGACATTTGAAACCCGCTTTAAACAAGTGCAATTCAATTTGTTAAACATTTTTTTTTCTTGCGTTTCTTAACAATTAGAATATTGTTACACAAAAGGTCACGTGTTAAGCCGAAAGAATTTGAACACACTCAAGTCACCAACGCTAAAAAATTTTTTTTAATTATTTGTAAAACTGTTACATTTTTTATCACTTGTCTACAAGAGTGAATAATTGAGGGAGAACTACATTTTAATTAATTATAATTGTTTAAATTTTTTGTTGTACGTTGCCATTTTGAAATAATAAATAAAAGAATGTTATTATGTTATTATTACTATATTATTGTATTTTTTGTAAAAAATCTTTCGAATTTTTTTTATTCATCAAATTATTATATCAAAAGAAAACGATAACAATATTTGCATATTAAAATGATAATTTATTTCGAATGCCTCTTGAAAATGCTATATCCTCGAAAGAAAGTTTTAAAAGCAATTTGAAGGGCAATAATTTTGAATTAATTAAAAATTTTGAAAATTTCTCAATATTATTCAAATATTGATTATAAGTATTTTAATTTAAAACAAATTACTAACCAAAATAAACAATTATTGTATTTAGATTGGTGAAATTAAGTTAATAGCAATTAAGATTAATTAATAATAAAAGTACACATTTTCCCTTAGGTGGTTGCTCATGGAAACCCAATGACAAAATCATAGAAACAAAATGATATAGAACCTCTAAAATGTAAAGTTTTCTTATTAAACAGCATAAGAAAACTTTTCTGTCGGTTCAACTACATGATAACATTTGATAACTAAGTTTTTAGCTACTATAAAAAAATAATGCCAAATAAATTTTTCCAAACTTATAATTTACAATGAGAAGGAAAGAATTTCGTTCATTCATCACATTTATTCATTATTTTTAAAATAAAAGACTGCATGATTCAAAACATCAATGGGTTCTATAAATTATCAGTTCTTTTTAATCATTCAACCTGGAATGAAACCCTATAATATCAATCATAATAAAACCAAATAAATTGGTATTTTAAAATTTTTTACAATATGGAACATATCATTCAAGCTTTACTTTTCTAAAAGGAACTTTTGTACATTTTATCACATTCATCTATTATTTTTAAAATAAAAGAGTGTATTGTTCGAAACACCAATGGGTTCTCTAAATTATCAGTTTTTTTAATCATTCTACTATGAATAAATAACACTGTGGCAGAAAATGTTTTTGAGAAAATCTTACTAAAATATTCATGCACTCTTGAGAACTAATATAGTTTTTTTTCTTTCTTTCAACCACTATAGAAAATTTGCTTTCTAGAAACATTTGCGTTTTCTGTTATTCAGCTCCCAAGCTAAAATCTTAGAATTTTACAGGTATTCTGATAGAAAACCCTAGCCTGAAAATTGGCTGCGAAATTACAACAGTAAAGATATAAAAAATTGACATTTTTATCGCCAAATGTAATCTTGCGTGACGAGAATCCAAAGCAATATGCCAATTTCCGAAAAATTGTAAATTCAAGTGTTCATTTTGTGATTTTAAAATTGTATGAGAGTGATTTTGCATTCGAAACTATTTGAATTATTACATTTTGCGTTTTATAGTGTATTTTCTCCTATTCTTTACAAGAATTTAAACAAATTTGCTAAAAGCTGAATTTTTTGTTTTCTTTCATACTGAAAAGTAGTTTTATTTTAATTTTCAAATTTAATAGTGCATTCTTTCCATTTTTTTCTTCATAAGTAAAAGAAATTATCAAGGCGATATCCTTTTCCATATGTATACTTTATGGTGAAAAGTCTTGTTGATAGAATTTTTTACTTTTTAAAACTAGATTTTTTTTAAAAAAAAAATTATTAGTGACTTAAACTTATTAATTATTAGCTCATACCGAAACTATATTTTCAACATACTATGTATGTTGTACAGCGAGTTTTCTTATTGAGCCTTTTTGGTTTTTAAAATTAAAATATCACCCAAATTTTGGTGATAAAAAAAATATCACTAAACAAGAAATAATTACTAATATTAANTTGTTGACAGAATTTTTTACTTTTTAAAACTAGATTTTTTTTAAAAAAAAAATTTATTAGCGACTTAAACTTATTAATTATTATCTCATACCGAAAATATATTTTCAACATACTATGTATGTTGTACAGCGAGTTTTCTTATTGAGCCTTTTTGGTTTTTAAAATTAAAATATCACTCAAATTTTGGTGATAAAAAAAATATCACTAAACAAGAAATAATTACTAATATTAAAATTTATAATTCCCTATTAAAAATATTTCAGAAAAGTAGTCGTTGTCGATAAGTTTCCAAAATAAATTGTTAGCTTCTTCCCATAATTTTTAATACAATTTTATTTTTTGTACCCAAAAGTGAAAAAAAAATCGGTGTGAGTAAAAATTTTTAAACAAATTGATGTGTTCTAAAGCATTTAATAAATAAGTAATAATTTTATAATAGTATATATAATTTTTAAATGGAATAAACCAACGTTTTACATGGCACAAGCAAATTAACTCTCGAACTTTTAATGCGCATTTATAAAGAAATATTGCATACGTTTTTATTTATTATAATTTTTTACAAATTTTAATATTTATATTGTTTTACTCTGTTTAATAAATTCCACGTGAACTAATGAGCATTTTTATAACTCAATTCTAATGCCTAATATTTTTGGTTATAACTTTGCTTTGAAATTAATAATTTTTAAATATAGAATCAAAAAAGAATTTTTTTAACCCTTTATTCTTTCACGACTTATTGAAATTAATTTCAAATCAGAAATTTCATGCGATTTATTGTTTTCGAGCAAGTGTGAAGCAACGTATTATTTGCAGCGTTTTATTGGATAATTCATTCATTTTAAGAGTTTTAATCACGTATTCTTAAACAAGTTGAAAAATTTTTATACGGCATTTTTATGCCTTTTTGAGCAATATACCCTAAATCATCAACAATAAAAAAACTAAATGTAAAATTTGCCGGCTCTTAAGAGTGGAAAATATATAAACATGAAACTAAATTTTAAATTTTAATCACATGCAATGATTTCCCGACAGTTCATTTTTACTTACGAATTTAGAGTATGGGACACTTAGTAAAAACAAATAGGGAATAAAAGAGTTTTCTATATTTTAAGTAAATTAATTACACTTAAGGCTTAATCCTAGTAAACTTTGCATGGTAGATTTGACGACATTAGAGATGTTAAAGTTTGCAATTTTATTATATGGTGATTGGTGAGTTTTGATAGGTTACTGCTTTTTTTTCGTTGTAAGTTTATGTATTTTCCGTATTCAGGTAAGAATTGTATATGCTTTTATCTACGTCAATTTTTGACTGCAATGTAAGTCAAAAATTAAATAAGTCATTTCGGCGTTGGCAACAGTTTGGCGACAAGCATAAAGCGCCATTTCGGCGATGGATTTTACAGTACTTTAAAATAGCAAAAAATAAAAAATCCTTAAAGAAAATTAAATTAAATTCCGAAATTTTACAATTGATATTAATTTTAAGCATATACAAATATTTAAAATCAGTTTTATGCAAACATAGAAATTTTAATAGAGTAGGATGAACAGGAATAGCTTTAGAAAATTAATTGAAATACATTAATTTTTCCTTTAATAATTAATATAACAATTTAAATTTATGCACAAGATAAGAAAACCTCTATTACTGGATTCTATTTTAAACTTAACTCAAAACAAATTGTCGTGTAATTAATTTTTTTAAAAAAAAGCAACAGTATGTTTTTATAATCGCATGGCTGAGTTACTACTCCAAATAGAATCAAATAATGAAAATCTGTTATCGGAATAAACAAGATCTGATATTTATGTTCTGCACTATAAAAACACTTGCACACACTGGCTCTAAATTTTTTTCATTAATTCACAAAGTTTAATTTCATTAATTCCTGCATAGTAAGAAGTTTTTTTTATTAGATTTTATTTCATCTAAAGAAATTATTATACACTAAACGGCCCTGGTGTTTAGCATGCACCTTCGAAAGATCGTTTTTGTTTTTAGCAAAGTTTCAATTTTCTTCTCTAAATATGTTTTTTCAAAGGAATATCTGAGACAAATCGTGTACTAATTCATTGTACAACTTACTGTATAATTCATCACGAGAGCCGAAAGTGGCCGTACAACGCCAAATTAAACGGTATTTAAACAACGTATTGAAGTTAGGGAAGTCAAATGNGCATATACAAATATTTAAAATCAGTTTTATGCAAACATTGAAATTTTAATAGAGTAGGATGAACAGGAATAGCTTTAGAAAATTAATTGAAATACATTAATTTTTCCTTTAATAATTAATATAACAATTTAAATTTATGCACAAGATAAGAAAACCTCTATTACTGGATTCTATTTTAAACTTAACTCAAAACAAATTGTCGTGTAATTAATTTTTTTAAAAAAAAGCAACAGTATGTTTTTATAATCGCATGGCTGAGTTACTACTCCAAATAGAATCAAATAATGACAATCTGTTATCGGAATAAACAAGATCTGATATCTATGTTCTGCGCTATAAAAACACTTCTGGCTCTAAATTTTTTTCATTAATTCACGAAGTTTAATTTCATTAATTCCTGATTAGTAAGAAGTTTGTTTTATTAGATTTTATTTCATCTAAAGAAATTAATGTACACTCTAGACTGCCCTGGTGTTTAGCATGCACCTTCGAAAGATCGTTTTTTTTTTAAACAAAATTTCAATTTTCTTCCCTAAATATGTTTTTTTAAAAAGAAAATCTAAGACAAATCGTGTACTAATTGACTGTACAACTTACTGTATAGTTTATCACGAGAGCCGAAAGTGGCTGCACAATGCCAAATTTAACGGTATTTAAACAACGTATTGAAGTTAGGGAAGTCAAATGGTATATAACAAATGAGAGTTTCACTCTAAAATAGGGGAAATCCATCAACAACAAAAAAAAAAGAGGGAAAATATTTCTAGATTATTTTGGTGTTGTAATGATACATAAACATAAAATAAAAGAAAAAAAGAAAAAATTCAAAGTGGGTTGTTTATCAGGGACTTTTTAGACTTTTTGAAAAGTTCTGTTTTTGTGAGAGAGAAAATAAAAACCACGTCATTTAAGATTTAGTTTTAAAAATTATGAGTTGAAGACATTAATTCTGCTTCTTTAAAAAAAAAATTTTTTGCGAAGAGTCTATTTTCACAAAAAATTACTTTGTGAACAATTTTTAAGAATTTTGTGACGAGTATGTTAACGAACCTAAACTGCTCCTAAAACAATCCCTGTTTCTATTCAGAATTTTTAAATATGAGCTAAAAAGCCATTGTTGTATTAATTTGGAGAAAAAAATCAGTGTTATGTGGGAGGGACGATTTTTTTGTTTTTTGTAATGAATCAAATAATAAATGGACTATATTAACTCTTAAAAAAATGTTATATTCCAATTTTCATCTCTCACACATCTTTAAAATCACTCATTTAAAAATATTAAAACTTCGATATCTTTTAGATATGTTAGCCATTTTATGAAACAGTGTATCTAGATTTTCTATTATTTGGTAATCTAGAAATTTGTTTGGTCGATTTCAACCGGAAATAACTAAGCATTCGTTCATTCGACTATAAAACTTTACAAGTTTTGCAAAGTCGGGATGTTACTGTTAAATGTTTTTCTTACTTTTTAAAATTTTGAAACATTTTATATTTTCAATCATATTTTAAGATGTACGAGCGTTAAAATAACACATTTTTTCGAAAGACACAATTCAAACTAGGCAACATTACTTATTTCAAATTAATTTTAAACAATTGATCACTTAAAAAAATCATTCACTATTGTACAGTAAAAAATAAAATCGTTGCTAGAAAAATTTATTTAATACGAAAAGTTTTCCAGACTTAAACATGAATGAGGAAAATCCAAAAGGAGAACAATGATAGGATTTATTTAAATTCGTTAAACATTGAAAAACGACTGCAAAGTTGAGAAAATATATTTTTATATTTTGTGATCTGTAGCACAGATCACAAAAAAAATTTAAGTAATAAAAAATCTTGTTTATATAATTAATTATTTCATCAATAGCCTTTATGGAAAAATTATGTTAAACAAAACCTTATTACTTTTTTATAATCTTACTTGTACTCCAAAAGGAAACCAATAACAAGAGTTAATAATTCTTTGAACAATGGAAAAACAAGAGACAATTTTTTCTCTCTTTAATTTTTTAAGTTTTTCTTAAAATTAATATATCTTGATAGAATGATTTTTGAAATCTAGGGTGCGTAACCAAGTTTTTCAACAAAAAATAAGAACTTTTTAAGCACTCGAAAATTTTTATCACTTCCTTTATAAAAAAAATTTAAAAAAAAGCAAAAAAAAAAAAACTCAGAATTAGGATAAGCATACTCGTAATAGGGATTTTTCTTTCTATTGCATACTCTTTATGCATATTCTTTATTCGTAAGCATAAAATAAACAAAATGCAAAAGGGAAAATTGCGAAAATCATGTTTTGTTAATGACAACAAAGAAAAATCTCAAGAAAATTAAGCATTTTTTACAATTCCCCAATGAAAAAAAGAACCTTTAAACACTTTTCAAATATTTCAGGATTTGATTCACTAGGATAAAAGAACGATTAAGTTAATCACAATCTATACTCTTTCCTGCAAGAGTATTGTTGCCATAATATTGCATTTAACAAACAAAAAAAAAATCCGATTTTAAAAACGACGTATATTATGATGACATTAATTTACTACAATTTTAATTATAATTAGCTTATTTTATTACTATACAATTAGCAAGCACTGCATAAAGTTAATGCATTTTTTAGGAAAACACTTAAGGTGGTTATGCTAAGAACAAACGTAAACTGTCGTAAATAGCCAATGAGTCATGGAAATAAAAGCTATGGTTAAAAACTTTACCAAACTAGATCACTAAAACGATATAATTTTCTACAATAAAACTAATTTTCTATTGATTCTCTCGGGAGAAATGAACCTTTTAAATTTTTTGTTCTCTTAAGTAAACTTATTACTGTAATTCAAGAAATATTAAATAACTGAAAAATACAATAAATGAAATAAAGTTATTATAAGTACTACAAACAAACAAAAACTTTATTAAGGATGTAGAGAGTTAATTTTAACCAAGGACAATCCATTAACCTATAGTTTTGGATTGCTGCCGGCCTTTGCTAGGCCTAACATGTCGGTGAAAAACGACCCAGATAGCAAAATGATGGCAAACCCATTTAGCGGATGTTTCTGAACCAGAATAACAAGAAAATCGCCTCTCTTAATAATCAAATTATGAAATGATAGAAATAATTTCAAATAATTTGAAAATAGGGACATGTATGTTAGTTTAAATCAACAAAAGATTTTAAGTTAAAACATTCTGAATCACACTTCTCTAATACCCTTCTGAATTCACAGTCCAGTTGGAGGATCAAAATTTTTTAAGTTAAACGGATTTCAACTCAACTGACCATTTCGTTTTCGGAAATTTTAATATTTTTTAATACCTTTGTGTTTTAATTCTAGACACATTTTTCTTTCGTTTAAAGATATTGTCGATATTTTCCTGTGGTAAATTTCGACTTTAACATGGGAAGTCAGTGTTGCCAGATTAGGGGTTTTCCCCCTAAATTTAGGGGGATTTTTTATCTTCAGTGGGTATTTTAGGGGAATATGTTATCAGGGGTTTGTTTTAGGGTTATTTGCGAATTTTACTAGTTTCATTTTGGTTACGTTCTACTATCAAATTTTATAACTGAATGTGTGAGATGGTAATATGAAAATCAATATGTTAAACCAAAACAAAAAGATTAAGATTTAATTTTAGAACTTAACTTGTTGAATGTAGTAAGTTATTATACTTTGCTCGATCAACCTGTACGTTTGGTGAATTTGAATTCAAATTATTTAAAAAAATTTAATGTGCATGGTTTAAAAATAATGCAAAAGGATAAAGAAAAAAAGAAGTGTGTATAAAAGTACAAGAAAGATTGGGAACACGAAAAGCAGTTTAGAAGTAAATTAATAGTACAATTGTTCATCCTTTTTTTTAATTAGCAGCACATTATTAATTTGTTGATAATAAAATATTCAAAAGTATAAAAGCAACGTTTTCTGTACATTATTTAACTTTTGTACTATTTTTTTAATACTTATACATTAAGTTAAAAAATTTGGGGTTTTCTTTAAATTTTTAGGAGATTTTACAACGCTATCTGGGGGTAAACGGTTATCGGCACCTGGTAACACTGTGGGAAGTTGTGCTGAGTTGTCCAGCTGTTTCTGATTTTTGAGGTTGGCGGGGAAACTATAGTCGCGTCTAATTCATGGAATTATCAAATGTCTTTGTCAGGACTTCTAAGAATGAGGTTTGGACTTTTAAGAATAAAATTTCGTGAGTCCGGCCAAAGCAATGAAGTAAACAATATAGCACGTATCTCTCATATCAAAAAACACATGTGAATTTCATTTTATTTTAATATTATTTTAGAACAGAATGAGACTGCCTTTTAGTAGCTCTAAAAATACATCCAAAATAGACTCTCATTCAAAATTACATCCATGATAAAAATAAAAAAAAAATTGCACCTTTATGAACTCGCCAGGGCAATACAGAATATCATTACATGGTTTCGTTTTCGATAATTACTATAGTTTATTTTATTCTCTTATTTTGTAATGCGATTTTTTTACAAACCAGAGGAACTTTGATAGGGCTTCATTGTTTGATAAGATAGATGGAAAAAGAACCTACTTCATATTCTTAAGGAAGAAAAATTTGCTGAAGCAAATTCTCCTCTCGGAGACGGCATATCAGGAATTTTAAAAATATTTAGTGAGTCTGCCCAAAGCTAAATAATGAAAACATTATATTATTATCAAACAACACGCGTGAATTTTATCGTTTTATAACATTAAAACAGAACAATTTTGACTTCAGGAAGTTTAAATTTGTTTTGAACATAGTTAAAAAGTGTAGTCCAATAAATGACATTTTTTTTAATTATCTTATCTGTTTTCAAATTGCAATAAATTGCATTTTTAATTAGATTCTTAACTATTCTGTCAGTTTGGACGCAGACCTCAGGGCTGTTCTCACTGACCTCGCTAGCTAGTGCGCTTTATTAGCTAAAGGGGTGAGCACATCCACGGTCGCTTCATCCCAAAGGGATTTTTTTCAAGTCATGCCCCTCCCTAATAAGCCAAGAAAGATATTCTGATCCTATTTTAAGCATCTGTTCCTAGTAAAAATAAAACCAAACAAACAGGTTTATGTTTTGAAGAAGCTTTACAAAATTGGCTAATTGAGAATTCAAACCATTGTGTAAAATTAAAAATAATATGAATTAAATAAAAATGCACAACTAATTGCCATAAAGGAATTGAACTTATCGTCACTTTTACAGAATTAGTTGACGAGTCGAAGAAAAATGTAACTTTTACGCAAAAAAAAAAGTTGCGTTTGAAAATATGCTTTGACGAAACCGCTTTCTTTTAAATAAAAAATAATGTTAGTAAAGTTAAAAGGGTTGCTCATCGTTTTATATCCATTTAACGTTTTTATAAAATGCATTTTAAATAGGAAAATATAGTTATATAATTTTCCTGCGTCAAAATGGTATGTGCTACAGAATTATTAGTTTCCGTTGATAGAAACAATGATACGATGATCCAGTGATATTTTAAAAATCCATTAGTATTCCATGAACAAATTATTTCGGCACTTCAAATTTAACATTTATCCAATAAACAGGATACAATCTATTCCTGTATAT
>NC_092212.1:81330921-81353831 GCF_043381705.1 Parasteatoda tepidariorum | reverse complement strand
TTGTAAGTTTTACTTGAATTAAATTTTTTTAAATTTTTTTACGATTTTTTTAACGACTATTTGAGGGGTTGTGCTTTATCTTTCATTTACACACACGCGATGAAAGCGCTAATTTTTTTAACTTTTAGTAAAAAGAAATAAACATTTTAAACATTTGTTCTGAAATATGAATTTTGTAAAACATTTTTGTACATGTACCTAATATAGGTATTGTAATATTACATTATAAATGTTATTTAATTTAAATTTATTTGCTTTTGCATTAGTTTCGATAAAAATTCTTAAACATTTCTTTACCGATAAAAGTTTTTTAATGGAATAGGAAAAGAAATGCCTACCTATTTTGTAATATAAAGTTAATGATTTCACAAGTAAAACAAATTTCAATTACTCGGAAATTCATTAAATGTCTAAAATACGATAAAAGAAATTAAGAGGATTACTAAAAAACTACCTAAAACTTAATGTTTTAATTCAAGAGGGGAACAATTCTAGTAATCAAGAGCCTGAATTAGAAATCTGCACGACTTTAATAAAAAAATTTCTGAAGTTTACAAATTCTTAAGAATATATTTACAAAATTGTCTATTTTAATATTGACTGCAACATTTGTTTGATGTCGTGAGATTTATAATATAAAAATAATAATTAAAGTTTGCTTTTGGCTAAAATGTTTTTAAAATAAATAAATTGCAATTTTCGGCGTCAACACGTAGTAATTTACAGATATAATTTTGGAATGTGCAACGCAAAGCAATAACAGTAATTTTAAAAATTTAAATTTTAGTGCATATCTAATTACTATACATGGCTATGTAATAAATATCATATAACATGGTCAAATGTTATTGTAAACATGACTTTTTACAATGTTCTGGTACACGGAAATAGTTAGAGTAAAAAAATAATAATTGATTAGTAACAGCCCAAATAAGCCAGATAGTAAGATTGTCATTTTTGATCACGAGTAGCAGATACTTGCATTACATGAACTAAGCAATATGCATAATATGAACTATGCAATATGCATTATGTTAGTGACAAAAGTATTCAATTTGACGAGTTTTTAAAATTTATAATATAGAATATATGAAACATATACTAGTGCTATCGGTAATTGTATTAGTAAGCTTCCTACTAACTATTAGTTCCAAGCTCATTGACACTAAAAAGAAAAGTTGTTTTATAATTAATTTAAAAATGTGAATTCAGTTGAGGTAATAACTAAATCGCGGCTAAGGACGAGATTCTCAATATTGTAAAACTAATGAGTATGAAGAGTAAATTCGCTTTATTTTATTAAATAAAATCGCAGAAATACACATAACGACCAGTTTAAATATGGGAAGGCATTTGCTTTATGCTTGAAATGACTTTTTTTTAATGAGAATAAAAATACGCACGAATCCTGCAAACACTGTTCAACAGTATACGATTTTTTTATATATATTCTCGTTTTAAACTCATGGCTGCTTATTCATAGTCTTGAAAAATATTGAATAAGAAAATCATTTAAATATAAAAGCTTCTTAAAATAATACTGTATTTTGATTATAACAATTTGTCAAGTCAATTAACAAAAGCAACTAAGCCATTAAAAAATTTTAGGAAAAGAATAGTGATGAAAACATGTTTATCCATTAAAAATAAATTTATTTAAATCTTTTTTTAAATTGTTTGTAAATTTTCTTAAAAACTAATAATGTAAATCGAGGAAGTCAAAAAAACCGTTACAATATTTAATTAAAAACAATCATTAATAGTTTGCATAAGTATATAATAAATTAAAGTGTATTGACGACATTTGAAACCTGCTTTAAACAAGTGCAATTCAAGTTGTTAAACATTTTTTTTTTCTTGTGTTACTTAGCAATTAGAATATTGTTACACGACAGGTCACGTGTTGTGCCGAAACAATTTGAACACACTCAAGTCACCAACACTAAAAAAAAATTTTTATTATTTGTAAAACTGTTACATTTTTTATCATTTGTCTACAAGAGTGAATAATTGAGGAAGAACTATATTTTAATTTAATTACAATTGTTTAAATTTTTTGTTGTATGTTGCTATTTTGAAATGATAAATAAAAGAATGCTATTATGTTATTATTATGTTATTATTACTATATTATTATGACAATATTATTATGTTATTATTACTATATTATTATGTTATTACTATATTATTGTATTTTTTGTAAATTTTATTCGAATATTTTTACTCAAAACTATTTGTTATATCAAAAGAGAACGATAACAATATTTGCATATTAAAAAATTTATAATTTATTTCGAATGCTTCTTGAAAATGCTATATTCCCGAAGTTTTAAAAGAAATTTGAAAAAAGATAATAATTTTGAATCAATTAAAAAAATTTTGAAAATTTTTCAATATTATTCAAACATTGATTATGAATATTTTAATTTAAAACAAATTACTAACCAAAATAAACAATTATTGTATTAAGATTTGTAAAATTAAGTTAATAACAATTAAGATTAATTAATAATAAAAGTATACATTTTCCCGTAGGCGCTTGCTCATGGAAACCCAATGACAAGTTCATAGAAACAAAATGAGATAGAACCTCTAAAAAGTAAAGTTTTGTAATTAATAGCATAAGAAAACTTTTCTGTGTGTTCAACTGCATGATAACATTTGATAACTGAGTTCTTAGCTACTATAAAAAATAATGCCTAATAAATTTTTTCAAAATTATAATTTACAATTAGAAGGAAAGAATTTCGTTCATTTATCACATTTTTCTTACTAAATATATAAGAAATGGAAAATATATAAACATGAAACTAAATTTTAAATTTTAATCACATGCAATGATTTCACTACAGTTCATTTTTACTTACGAATTTATAGCATGGGCTAGTAACACATGTTAGTAAAAACAAATAGGGAATAAAAGAGTTTTCTATATTTTAAGTAAATTGATTTCAATTAAGGCTTATTCCTAGTAAACTTTGCATGATAGATTTGGCAACATTGGCGATGCTAAAGTTTGCAATTTAATTTTATGGTGATTGGTGAGTTTTTATAGGTTACTGCCTTTTTTTCGTTGTAAGTATATGTATTTTCCGTATACAGGTAATAATTGTATATGCTTTTATCTACGCCAATATCATACTTCAATGTAAATACGTCATTTCGGCGTTGGCAGCAGTTTGGAGACAAGCATAAAGCGTCATTTGGTACAATGGATTTTACTAAGATTTTATAGCACTTCGAAATAGCAAAAAATATAAAAAATCCTTAAAGAAAATCAAATAAAATTCCGAAATTTTACAACTGATATTAATTTTAATCATATACAAATATTTAAAAGCAGTTTTATGCAAAAATTGAAATTTTAATAGAGTAGGATGAACAGGAATAGCTTTAGAAAATTAATTCAAATACATTAATTTTTCCTTTATTAATTATTAAAACAATTCAAATTTATGCACAAGATAAGAAAACCTTTAGTACTGGATTCCATTTTTAACTTAACTCAAAATAGCTTTTAAATTGTCGTGCAATTAACTAAAAAAAGGCGACAGTACGTTTTAATAATTGCATGGCTGAGCTATAGATTACTACTCCAAATAGAATCAAATAATGACCTTTTGTTATCGGAATAAACAAGATCTCATGAGAACATAAATATGCATATTTATGTTCTGTGCTATAAAAACACTTCTGACTCTAAATTTTTTTTATTAATTCACGAAGTTTAATTTCATTAATTCCTGATTAGTAAGAGGTTTGTTTTATTAGATTTTATTTCATCTAAAGAAATTATTGTGCACTAGACGGCCCTGGAGTTTGGCATGCACCTTCGAAAGATTGTTCTTTTTTTAACAAAGTTTCAATTCTCTTCCCTAAATATGTTTTTAAAAGGAAAATCTGAGACAAATCGTGTACTAATTGACTGTACAACTTACTGTATAGTTTATCACGAGGGCCGAAAGTAGCTGTACAACGACAAATTTAACGGTATTTAAACAACGTATTGAAGTTAGGGAAGTCAAATGGTATATAACAAATGAGAGTTTCACTCAAAAATAGGGGAAATTCATAAACAAAAAAAAGAGGGGAAAATATTTCTAGATTACTTTGGTGTCGTAATGATACATAAACATAAAATAAAACAGAAAAGCAAATTTCAAAGGGGATTGTTCATCAGGGATTTTTCAAACTTTTTGAAAGGTCCTGTTTTTGTGAGAAAAAATAAAAACCATGTATTTTAAGATTTAGTTTTAAAATGAGTTAAAGACATTAATTCTGCTTTTTTAAAATAAAAAAATTGCGAAGAGTCTATTTTCGAAAAATTAATTTGTGAACAATTTTAAAGAATTTTGTGACGTGTATGTTAGCGAACCTAAACTGCCCCTAAAGTAATCCCTGTTTCGATTCAGAATTTTCAAATATAAGCTAAAAAGCCATTGTTGTATTAATTTGAAAGAAAAAAAATCAGTGTTATGTGGGAAGGACGATTTTTTGTTTTTTGTAATGAATCATTAATGATTTCAAATAATAAATGAACTCATATTCCAATTTTCATCTCTCCCACATCTTTAAAATCACTCTTTTAAAAATATTATAACTTCGATATCTTTTAGACATGTTAGCCATTTTATGAAACTGTGTATCTAAATTTTCTATCATTTGGTAATCTTGAAATTTGTTTGGTCGATTTTAACCGAAAATAACTATGTATTCGCTTTTTGGACAATAAAAATTTTTGCAAGTTTTGCAAACTCGTGATGTTCCTGTTAAATGTTTTTCTTGCTTTCAAAATTTCGAATTTTTTTTTTGTTTGTATCATATTTTAAGATTTACGAGGGTTAAAATAACAAATTTTTTCTAAACACACAATTCAAACTAGGCAACATTACTTATTTCAAATTAATTTTAAACAATTGATCACTTTTAAAAAAATCATTCAATATTACACTATAAAATATAAAATCGCTGCTAGAAAAATTTATTTAATACAAAAATTTTCCAGACCTAAACATGANTTACTTATTTCAAATTAATTTTAAACAATTGATCACTTTTAAAAAAATCATTCAATATTACACTATAAAAAATAAAATCGCTGCTAGAAAAATTTATTTAATACAAAAATTTTCCAAACTTAAACATGAATAAGGAAAATCCAAAAGGAGAACAATGATAGGATTTATTTAAATTCGTTAAACATTGAAAAACGACTACAAACTTGGGAAAATATTTTTTTTCAAAGAGCAAAAATATTAAATTTAGCACAAATCACAAAAAATATTTTTAAGTAATTAAAAAGTCTTGTTTATAAATTAATGATTTCTTCAATAGCCTTCATGAAAAAATTAAGTTAAACAAAACCATATTACTTTTTATGTTATTACAAAAGGAAACCAATAACAAGAGTTAATATTACTTTTAACAATTGAAAAACAAGAGAAAATTTTTTCTCTCTTTAATTTTTAAAGTTTTTTTAAAATTAATGTATCTTGAAAGTATGATTTTTGAAATCTAGGGTGCGTAACCAAGTTTTTCAACAGAAAATAAGAACTTTTTAAGCACTCTAAAATTTTTAACACTTCTTAAAAAAATTTTAAAAAAACAGAATTAGGATAAGCATACTCGTAATAGGGATTTTTCTTTCTATTGCATACTCTTTGCGCATATTCTTTATGCATATTCTTTATTTATAAGCATAAAATAAACAAAATGCAAAAAGTATTTTCACTGACTATACATAAGAATAAAATAATTAGTTTCTGATAAATATAAAAGGAAAAATTGCGAAAATCATGTTTTTTTAACGACGACAATCGACAGGGCAAAGAAAAATATCAAGAAAATTAAGCACTTTTACAATTCCCCAATGAAAAAAAGCACCTTTAAATACTTTTCAAATATTTCAGGATTTGATTCACTAGAATAAAAGAACGATTAAGTTAATTACAATCTATACTCTTTCCTGCAAGAGTTGTCATAATACTGCATTTAGCAGACGAAAAAAAAATCAGATTTTAAAAGCGACGGATATTATGATGACATTAATTTACTACAATAATTATAATTAGCTTATTTATTACTATACAATTAACAAGCACTGAATAAAGTTAATACATTTTTTTAGGAAAACACTTAAGGTTATGCTAAGAACAAATGTAAACTGTCGTAAATAGCCAATGAGTCATAGAAATAAAAACTATGGTTAAAAACTTTATTAAACTAAATCACTAAAACAATATAATCTTCTGCAATAAAACTAATTTTCTATTGATTCTCTCAGGAGAAATGAACCTTTTAAATTTTTTGTTCTCATAAGTAAACTTATTACTGTAATTCAAGAAATGTTAAATTATTTAAAAATACAATAAATGAAATAAATTTATCATTAGTACTAGAAACAAATGAAAACTTTATTAGGGAAAAAGGGAGTTAGTTTCAACCAAGGGCAATCGTTTACCTAAAGTTTTGGATGCTACTGGCCTTTGCTAAGCCTAAAATGTCGGTGAAAAACGACCCAGAAAAATGGTGGGAAACCCATTTAGCGGATGTTTCTGAGCCAGAATAACAAGTATATCTCCTGCCTTAATCACCAAATAATTAAGTGATAGAAATAAGTTTAAATAATTTGAAAACTGGGACATTTAAAGAAGTTTAAACCAACAAAAGATTTTAAGTTAGAACATTCTGAATCAGACTCTCTAATACGCTTCTGAGTATTCACAGCCTAGTTAGGGACTCAAAATTTTACAAGTTTAAAATTTTACAAGTTAGACAGATTTTAACTCAACCGGCCATTTTGTTTTCGGAAACTTTAATACCTTTGTATTTAAACGAAGACACATTTTTCTTTCGTTTTAAGATATGGCCGATATTTTCCTGTGGTAAATTTTGTATTATTCTACTTAGTTTAGTTCCCCAGATAAGAAAATAAACCCCGTGTGAATTTTATTTTTACATTATTTTAGAACAGAATGAGACTGGCTTTTAGTAGCTCTAAAAATACATCAAAAATCAGTCAAGTGGTGAAGGGCTTCATGTCATGCCCCTCACCAGTGAGCCAAGATAGATATTCTGATCCAATTTTAAGTCTATTTTTCTACTTTAAATAAAACCAAACCAAACAGATTCATAAATAATTAATGTTTTCTTTCATGTTTTGAAAGAGCTTTACAAAATTGGCCAATTGAGATTACAAACCATAGTGTAAAATTAAAAATAATATGAATTTTATAAAAATGCGCAGTAATTACCATTAAAGAATTGAACTAATTATTAGTTTAAGTTTTACAAAATTAGTTTACGAGTCGAAGAAAAATTAAACTTTTACTCAACAAAAAAAAAGTTGCGTTGAAAAATATGTTTCGAGGAAACGGCTTTTTTTTTAAATAAAAACTAAGGTTAGTAACGTTCAAGGTAATGTTAAAAGGGTTGCTTATCGTTTTATATCCATTTAACATTTTTATAAAATGCATTTCAGATAGAAAAATATAGATCTATAATTTTCCTGCATCAAAATAGTGTTTGCTACATAAAAATTATTTTCAATTGATAAAAACCTACAGTATTCTAACTATATCTTAAAAATTCAAGGAATACTTGAGTATTCCATAAACAAAATATTTTCGGCACTTCAAATTCATCCTTTATCCAGTAAACAGGATACAATCTATTCCTGTATATACAAATCACAATTGGGTGTTTAACTTCAAATGATGGTTTTTGGCAAGACACGTCAAAAACTAGTCGAAAAGTGTCAAAAACTGACGAAGTCCGTCAAGAACATGGGTCAAATTTCTTTTTTGGCATTGGAGACAATTTATTAGATACTAAATCGTGCACAATACTTGCATTATATACTACAATAATTATGATATAATCTTATACAAAAATTTAGCCAAAATTAAAACTATTGCTTGGTTTTTCTAATGGTACTCTTAATACTTTAAGACCCATATTATAAGTATTCAGTTTATATTACTGCCAGAAACTATAAGTTGTTATTTATCATCAATCTTAATAGGTGATTTAAATTTTTTATGTTACAATTTAAGCATATTTTTTAGATTAAGCAAAATTAAAGTGTTCGCCAATAATCGCCTTTCTCAACTTAAATTTCTTTTATTGTTTCTCAATATTTATTATTAATTATATTCATGGTAACAGAATATGGCTGACAGCGTAAAAATGACGCTTTAGAGAAAAACCAGGCAGACAGGGAAAATCTTTTGATCTTAAAAATTCCTACAAAATGCGTTATAAATGCGTCGCTTTATAAAACTTTTTCTTGTTAAAAAAAAATATGTTAATTTCTGTATTTATTAGTTTGAATTCCTTAAGTTAATAAAAATGGTACCTTTTTAATTTGATAAATTACTACTATTTCAATATACTTTTATCTCTATTATTTTATAATACATATCCTAGTTTATTCAAGAATTGGGTAAAATATTTTTTTTTTCATATATAAACTTTATTTTCTAAAACTATTTTAAGAAAGTTCTTTTTTAAAAAAAGCTAAAATTTTGGGGGAAATTTTGATTCAAAGAGAAATTTAGCTCATATTGAGCTCTGAGAATTTTCTCTAAGAATTCTCAGAGAGATTCATTGAATTTTCTCCGATTACTGAACTAATTATAATTAGCAAAAATATAAATGTTTAATTAAATGAGTTAATAATTTTTTCAATCGAACAATTCAAGGTTTCAATTAAATTACTACCAATATTTAATACAGTTATTAGAATAAATTTCCCAGTTACATGTTATTTTATTATATTATAATAGTTCGACATTCCAGTCTAGGCAGCCAGCAATAAAGGAAAGAATAGTTTCGAATTTCGGTTTTATTCATACTAAAGTGAAAAATTAACTTAAAGTACAAAGAGATTCAAAACTTTCTTTCTTTAATAATCGTATGCTTTAGGAGAATGAGTTAAAATGGTAGTAAATGAANATTAAAACTTTAGCTGGTTTTTCTAATGGTACTCTTAATACTTTAAGACCCATATTATAACTATTCAGTTTATATTACTGCCAGAAACTATAAGTTGTTATTTATCATCAATCTTAATAGGTGATTTAAATTTTTTATGTTACAATTTAAGCATATTTTTTAGATTAAGCAAAATTAAAGTGTTCGCCAATAATCGCCTTTCTCCACTTAAATTTCTTTTATTGTTTCTCAATATTTATTATTAATTATATTCATGGTAACAGAATATGGCTGACAGCGTAGAAATGACGCTTTAGAGAAAAACCAGGCAGACAGGGAAAATCTTTTGATCTCAAAAATTCCTACAAAATGCGTTATAAATGCGTCGCTTTATAAAACTTTTTCTTGTTAAAAAAATATGTTAATTTCTGTATTTATTAGTTTGAATTCCTTAAGTTAATAAAAATGGTACCTTTCTAATTTGATAAATTACTACTATTTCAATATACTTTTATCTCTATTATTTTATAATACATATCCTAGTTTATTCAAGAATTGTGTAAAATATTTTTTATTCATATATAAACTTTATTTTCTAAAACTATTTTGAGAAAGTTTTTTTTTTAAAAAAAGCCAAAATTTTGAGGGAAATTTTGATTCAAAGAGAAACTTAGCTCATATTAAGCTCTGAGAATTTTCTCTAAGAATTCTCAGAGAGATTCATTGAATTTTCTCCGATTACTGAACTAATTATAATTAACAAAAATATAAATGTTTAATTAAAGGAGTTAATAATTTTTTCAATCGAGCAATTCAAGGTTTCAATTAAATTACTACCAATATTTAATACAGTTATTAGAATAAATTTCCCAGTTACATGTTATTTTATTATATTATAATAGTTCGACATTCCAGTCTAGGCAGCCAGCAATAAAGGAAAGAATAGTTTCGAATTTCGGTTTTATTCATACTAAAGTGAAAAATTAACTTAAAGTACAAAGAGATTCAAAACCTTCTTTTTTTAATAATCGTATGCTTTAGGAGAAGGAGTTAAAATGGTAGTAAATGAAAATTAATTACAAACATAATAAATAAAATGATTGCAGAGTGTTGCTTTTATAAAACGATTGCTTTTCTATATATTTTCAATGATTCAACAAATTAACAGATTGGATAAACTGAAATTTTAGATATTTTTATTTGTAATTTTATATTCTACATCAAAATTTAAGTAATTGTCAAAACAGAGTTTCATGTCAAAATAATTCAAGAACATAATTGAATGCTGATCACTTGTAATTTTATATGTATGCTCATTTACAAATACTTCTTATTTATAATAGCGAATAATTATCCTCACACCAAAATTTGGAGGTTTTGACACTAGTCAAAAAGTGTTTTGACAAAGCGGATAAAACCATGGTTAAAACTTGCCAACCCTGATATAAATATTTACTAAATTTCTTTTCAAAAATGAGAACGCTAGTCTCAAATAAATATAAAAATAAATCAGTTCATTGGAACATTTGGAACATAAAATGAAATAATTAAAATTTTGCTACTCTCAATGTATGTTGTCACAAAGTATACTCACTTATCATAGCAAACTTTGAAGCTTTTATGCTTTTAATTACAAAAAATATAGCAAGTAGAAAACTAAGATATGACCTCTGATTTAAAAAAAAAGAAAAATATTTGTTGATAAGCAGCATTCAGAATTATTTCTTTAAAAACACTTGATCGTTGCAGCTTGCCGACGATGATTTTAGATTTTCACGACGAAATAAATAGATACATTTCATGTTGCATGTGGAGGAGAGAACTTCACTTGTTCTAATACCAAAATACAAAAGCACGGATGCCTGCGCCATTCCCCAGTCTCACAGTTTAAATATTTTGAGTAAATTGTAAAATTAACGGAACTACAAAGCGAGCATCTTTATATTAAATCTTTTTTTTTTCTTAATTTTATAGTTAGAAAGTTATTTGTTTTGATTGTTTTTAATCGCCAATTCGGCTTTATTTTTCACTTACATGCAGAATAGTTGGCAATTTCAGCATAGTTTTGCGAGTTTAAATAACACAGAATTCGTGTAACTTTTCAAGTATTGCAAAATTATGACCAGAAAGGCTTTTCATGTTTGAAAAATATGCTTTTAATACCGACATATCACGCCATTTTCATAATTAGCATAAAGGACACTGGTTGAAGGGAAAAACTTAACGTAACGGCTATGAATGACTGTTACAAACCACAACAGTCACAAAAATAGTATTTTATTTTCTAAACGGAGTAATTTCCTATGACAACAGGGCCATCAAAAAAACAACTTTGAATATCAGAATAGTTATAATAAACTGATCGCATTTGTTGGAATACATTTAAATTTAATTCCTAAGACTGTAAACTCCAAAGAATTACTGTAATTGTCTCAAATACAGATTCTCTGCAGTTTCACTTTAGTTACCCTATGCACTCCCAACTAAAGCTCTAGAATTGCTGCGAACACAATTTGTTGATAATAAACTTGAGCAATCTACCGTTTTAGAACACCTAATTAGTGGTAATACACTCAAAGACCTGGTAGCAGAAATTACGAAGCCAATCTGCAGCACTATCTTTATAAATTCAAATTTCTCTGTTATCCTACTAGAGTTAGACGGAGACTTTTATCGTAAAAACTATGCTTAGTCTGACAAGTGAACAGCAGCAAAATTTACATCTGTATATAAGTAATCTGACTAAGTGCATAGCAGCAAAATTTACATATTTACATCTGTGTATAAGTAATCTGACAAGTGCATAGCAGCACAATTTGCATCTGTGTATAACGAAGATAAGAAATTTATGTTAAAAACTAATCTTGCATGCGGTCTGTAACTAAATAAGAATTTTGAAAAATATATATTTTTCAAAAAAAATTATTTTTGCCATTTGTATTATCATTTTTTTTCAAAATTTTAGTTAAGGAAAATTTTTTTGGAATTTTAGAAAATCATTAAATTTCTTCAGTTTATATAAATCCAGATTAACAAAAAAATAAGTAATTGAACAAGTTTTGGAATAGAAGAAAAAATTCTCCATCTCCTCTCAACAATTTTTTAGCCTTTTAAAAAATCTGGAGGAAGAAAAAATGATCTGCAGTGATGCAGAGTTTCTGCTACCAGACTCAATGGATACAGAGGATAAGTTACTTTATTTAATTCGTATTATGTTAAACAGAAGTCAAAAGAAAACTTTAGCTTATTTCGGAAAAAAAAACGAAATAGGAAGTAGCACTCACAGAAAGCAAACTTCAAACAACGTTATCCACTACATGGTAAAATTATGACATGTTCTGTATTTGCAACGAAACTTATAAGGTTAAGTCTTATAGAAAATTAACTTATGAGTTGCGTCAGCGTGATAGATAATATTTCTAGAGCTAATTTCGAAATTTCATTACAAGCCACAAATGTTTGCTCTTCAATTTTTAAACTTGCACAATCAATATAAAAAACATTTTTAAAAGGCAAAGAAATTTCATTGAATTTTTTTAAATTTATTTTTACAGAGTATAGTTATAAGCACGAAAATATTAATTTAAAAATCTCGATGTAGAGGGTCTTACGGATAACTTTTTTTTAATATTTTTCAAATTAATTTCTAATTTTGCAAGGCTTGCCATTGTTTCATAGTAAACCCTTCCATTTTACTCAAAACTTCGAACACTTCATTGATTCTTAACCCCTTTTTACTTTTTCAACTTTTTACTGACGCTGGGCAACAATGAAATTTCTAAATAGATTGACTGTAAAAAGTCAAAGATTAATAAATTAAAAAATTTTTATTAGTTAAGGCGAACTTACTTTTTTTAAAGCACACAGTAATGCCTCACAAATGAATTTTAAATGCTGAACAATAAAAAAAACTGATTACCTCTCGTTGCAGATCTATTAAGGGTTTTCGTGCTACATAGGTGCTCTAATTATACGCAATTAATTATACATTTAATTTTTATATTACTCTTTGGATCATTTAAATGTTTGATGTTTCCTTTTCTTTGATTTATCAGGTTGCTTTAATTAACCAGTTAACCTGCTACATAATCAGTATAACTATGAAAAACATGTATCCATCGCTATGTAAAAATACATGTATAATATTATGTATTTTAAAGGGTACATAAATGCATTTATCTAATTCCAAATATGAAAGGGAGCTAATATGGCCCATTTAAATCCTTAATAATTAAATCTATTTAACTCTATTCCACTTCGAAGCTAAAAATTTGTTAGTTGCCCAGTTAATAAGAACAAATCTTTGCTTTTCTCTATTATTACCATTTTATTATCAGGAAGCAGCTAAAATATTTAACGCTATCAAATAATGGAATAATTTGAAAAAATAGATAATGTTAATATTAATGCTTGTTCAAATATTAAAACACCTCCAATTACTGATGATAATACAGAGATGCCAACTGCTCCGGACGCGCCATAATAATTTAAAAAACGGTAAACAACTACGTAGTAAAAATTTGCAAATATTTGACTAATTTTGTTTACTTTTTAAACGGCGTCGCATGACTTTGTTAAAAAGTGGCGAATTATATAAGCGTTGGAATTACTTAGAAATAGTGGTGGATAAAAACCTAACAAATTGAATTTATAAAGCAAAGATTCACACATCAATAAACTCGAAAATATTTATTTACTGTCCGGAGCAAGTTGGCATCTCTGATAATAATTTTCAATTTCTTTCTTTTGTTTACGCAATATAATAAGTATATTAGAATCGGTGTGTATCAAACAGTGAAAAATTATCTTGAAATTTGTGGTAAATTAGTTTAGAGATTATTTCAAAAACGTTTCCTTATAAAAAAAAAATAATTGATTAAAATTTTTAAGAAGCTTTAAGAACACTAATAATTTAAACATTTTAGCACGTTTTAAATAAAAACACCAATGAAGAGGCATACATTTTTTTTATATTTGTTTTTTTTTTTTTTTTTTTTTTTTTGAACTTAAGAGTTTAATACCCACAGCAAAAGGGATTAAGAACCTTAAAAAACCTTGTCACAACCTTAAAAAACTCTCTTCCCCTTACATGACGATGCATAGCTACATGATAGGAACAATATTTCTAAGATAAAATATGCTTTGATTGACTACAAAGGTACACATGAACATTCGCGCGTATTTTGAAAAAGGCAATCTTTTTAAATTTCGTGGCTAATTGAAATTCAAACACTAAAAAACATAAAAAGAATGTGAAAGGAGGAAGATTAAAAGAAACCACTTGAACTTGAAAACTCAATCACTCTCATCACTATTCATTTATACAATTTAAAAATAATTTTAATAAAATTTATATAAAATATATTAGTCTACTTAAACACTTTAAAAGTTTTGCAATAAATATAAGAATACAAAAATATTGGGTTGTCTTTAAAGTATTGAGCACTTGGAAATTATATGAGAAAACAGTCAAAATTATGCGACTTTACCACCATCCGCACTTTCCGTTACCATGGTATCTGCAAATCTTCCTTTGTCCCACTTGTTACTGAAATGTACTACCATAGGGAAAATGCAGGATTTTTCGTAACCCTGGTTACAGAGGGTGGGAAAGTACGGAGAGTGGAAAAATCGTGTCACTTTGAGACGCTTATCATATTTTCATTTAAGTAGCGAGTTTATGAATTGAATCAAACACATTTTGAAAAATAGCCATTTATTAGAAATATAAAAGCATTTTGTTCTTTACATTTGACATCTTCCCTTAGACTACAGAATCAAATTTTCTCGTTTTTTCCTAGATTCTAAGGTTTTACAGTTTTCGAAATTCAAATATCATATTTGTATCGAAGAATGTTATTTTTTGTTCTGCAATCCGTGATTTTGAGTGCTTTCTCGTGGGATAGCCCTAGATTTTCTATCTATCAAGATCCGAAGAGGTTTAAGGTCGTTCTTAGTCAACCACATTGTTTTCGACAAAGCAATTCTTCATTTTTTGAAATTATGGTAAGATTATTCTAGTTAAAAAATTACATCTTTGAATGGAAAACTTTTTAACTCTGCGTTAATACTTTTTGTCATTACTTCCTTGTAATGGTCCTTATTAATCACACTTTGATGGCGGAATAGCCTGATTGGTAGGACGTCGGGCACGTGTTCACGAGGATGAGAGTTCGAATCCGGCCGACCAAAAACTACCCGTGTATTAAATAGTGACTGGTGCAGGCTAAATATGTCGGGGTCACAATGTCCCCCAAGTGCTCATAACAAATCAACACCTCTGGGGGTACTGGATTAGAGATTGATCGTTCTCTGATTCAGGTCAAAATTACGCTGTGTGGATGAATGAATGGAGTAGGATTGGGTTCTAACTGTAAAGCAGGCAGTGACGAGTGTTTGGATGAAGTCGTATTCTTGGCCATAGATGGCGCCACTGAAAAAAAACACACTCTCTGTCTTAGAAAATCACTTGATTTCAAGCAGGCTTGCTAACTGGCCATAAGTAACAACATCATTTCTTCAACGGTAACGAGAGGTTCTGTATGAAAAAACTGGTAAATCTTCGCTCCTTACGTTGGAAAATCCAGATTAACCCTTGATTTAATTAGTAGGCTCGCTAGTGTAAACACTTTTTTGAAGTGTCTGTCAGTTTATGTAAAAAAATGGTCAAAATGTTAAATGGTAATTGATTTGACTGGCGATGAATCATTTTTGGTGCAATCAGAAAAACCATGGATACTTGTTATACTAAACAGCAGAGTTTCGGCTGAAAATTTCCGTCCTCTAGTTTGACGGAAAGTTGTTTAAATAGCGATTGTTAATCATTCTTTCCTTGGCGGAATAGCTTTATTGGTAGGACGTCGGGCACGTGTTCACGAGGATGAGAGTTCGACGCCGGCCGACCAAAAATTACCCGTGTATTAAATAGTGACTGGTGCAGGCTAAATCTGTCGGGGTCACCATGTCCCCCAAATGCTCATAACAAATCCATACCTCTAGGGGTACTGGATTAGAGATTGATCGTTCTCCGGTTCAGATCAAAATTACGCTGTATGGATGAATGAATGAAGTATGATTGGGTTCTAGCTGTAAAACAGGCAGGCTGTGACGAGTGTGTTGCTAAAGTCGTATTTTTGGCCATAGATGGGGATGTTGAAAAAAAAAACAAGAAACGCACTCTCTTAGAAAATCACTTGATTTCAAGCAGGCTTGCTAACTGGCAAGTGGCATAAGTAACAACATCATTTCTTCAACGGTAACGACAGGTTCTGTATGAAAAAACTCGCAAATCTTCGCTCCTTACGTTGGAAAATCCATATTTACCCTTGATTTAATTAGTAGGCTCGCTAGTGCAAACACTTTGATGTATCTGTCAGTTTATGTAAAAAAAATTGTCAAAATGTTAAATGGTAATTGATTTGACTGGCGATGAATCTTTCTTTGTAGCAATCAGAAAAACCATGGATACTTGTTATACTATACAGTAGAGTTTCGGCTGAAAATTTCCGTCCTCTAGCTTTAGGAAAGTTGTTGAAATAGCGATTGAAGTTGAATTATCATTAGCAATTAGAGTTCTGCTATTTGTAACCAAGCAATCGAAACTTTTATTTTCGTTAGACACATAGCTCAAGCAGAATTTAAGCTCTCGAGATCGGAGAGCTGTCGAATTTCGAGTGACTCCTTTTGGCCATTTTGTGAATGAATTACACTTGCTACAAAATGAAACAATTGCATTTTTTTGTCCTTCAAAATCTCAAATTAAGATTTATCAAATTAACAATTGTCTAACTTCTCCAGATTCTGAGTCTACGTTCGTGAAGTGAACCAAGATTCTACCCACTCTAACAACACAATCTTCACTTAATCATAAAAGATATTTGGATTCAATTTCCACATGTTTTCATTTCCACATGTTTTCATTTCCACATGTTTTCATTTCATTTCATGTTTCAATTTCCACATCCCAAATTCAAGAATTCTTTTTCTTTACGAGGAAAACCCAAGATGATAAAAACATGCTCATCACATCTAATAACATAGATTTCAGTCTTTTTGAGATGTGCATCTTTGCGCATGTTTTAATAATCTTTTTTAAAACTCTTGCTCACCATATTTGTCAACAGCAAACTCTAGGGAAACCACGGTAGTTTGAAAGACAATATTTAACAAGACAAAACGTACTCGTCGGCTCTTAAAATTATCATCAATGGCGAGCTGTAGAAATTTCGCCCCCTGGGCTAGGTGATCAGTAAAAGTGAATAGTCAAATCATATGATTGAAGACGAAGCCTTAAGAAGCTCAAAGTTTACCAGTTCAATCTCGATACAGAAAATTATTCATTACAATCACTCTTTAACACAGTAACGTGTAACAACTTCAATGTTTCTACTAAATTCTAATGGATACCCAACATAGCAAAAACAGTCAAAAAATATTCTTTCACNATCTCGATACAGAAAATTATTCATTACAATCACTCTTTAACACAGTAACGTGTAACAACTTCAATGTTTCTACTAAATTCTAATGGATACCCAATATAGCAAAAACAGTCAAAAAATATTCTTTCACAGAAAATGACTTCCTAACTCATTCTGATAAATAGAAACCATTTCTTGATCTAACAATACCGAATTATATAAGTTGACAGATGTTCGGGCCACTTTGGCGTGGCTGAAGAATCTTCTTCGGTCCGAAGCTTTGATCTGCCAACGCTCCTTCAATTCCAGTTTTTACATAACATCGATTCTAAATATCACATCTTGCCTTCCAATGAGGTGACCCGGGTTCGATTCCCATTGATGGCTGGTCGATTCGAATTCTAGAGAGAGAGAGAGACTGACAGTAACACAACACTCCAAATAGTGCCGCAGCATTAGCAGCCATTTTAAGAATAAAGTTGTAAAATTTGGCATAATTATGAGCAAAATTTTCTTATCTTCCATGCTTGCGTCTGGTGATAAAAATAGGAATATTTCGGACACATTTATTAAATGCAACAGTCAGTTATTAATTACTATAAAAGATGCCGAGTCGCAGATTTTCGAAATTAAAACTGTGTTCGCAAAAGGCTCAATACTTTAAAGACAACCTAATAATAACATGAACACCAGTGTGCAATGTTTACAAATAACCGACTTTACATATTTCCCTAGTATGCACCTGCAAAACCATTTCCCACTCTTTCAACAAATCAAAAATTAAGCACTTTTAAGGACTTTTTTCTGAAAAAATTAAGAACTTTTTAATGTCAATCAGATTGTTAAAGTTAGCATATGAAACTAATCTACATTCAGTTTTTAATGACTTCATTGAAATTTAGTTGTAAAATTAAGTGCAGAAATTAAGATTTCCAATTTTTTTCATGTATATTTAAAAAAAAAGAGTAAATGAAGAAATTTGTCAAAAATATTGAAAAAATTGTTTCAACAAATTTTTATATTCCGCTACTAGACCAGCAAATGTGTTACATTTACTTTTATGATGAACTTAAACAAAATCATTTTTAGCCAAACCTATTATTAGGAAACTTTACATAATGTAAATAAACATTTTAACGAAAAACATGAATTTTAAAGCAACCAAAAATTTGAACAAAAATTAAAAACAGAGGATCTTTTAATTGAGTAGATTCAAATTTTTATGCAACAATCTGCTTATCCTTAAGAAATTAAAATAATAGCGTAACAATCTAAAACTATGAAAAAGAATTTTTGAAAAAAAACTTGGTTTTCATCGAAAACCCAATAAACCCCATGTTTCTGATGAAAAACCTAGGTGGGCTGGGATTTTTCAAACCCTGTTTCTTTCGAATCTGTTTAATTTTTAGTACGAGTTCTTGACAGGAAGTCGTAAACCGATCGCTAACCGTGACCGTGTGTAATTTTATATGTACTTTTATAATCACTTCATATTTATTATAGCTAATAATTTTTTTCTATACCACAAGTTTGGTTTCTTGTCACAAACTGTATTTTTCATATTTCTACTGTATCTTTCTTATTTGTGAGTGTGGTAAAATAAAATTCTTGCATCTTTCATTTCTATAAAACTAAGTTTATGCATTTGGGCCTTTTTTTTCTTACTGCATACTATCTCAAAATTTATAAGATTGGTTAGATATTTAAAAAAAAAGTTGGGCGATACATATCAGGCAGAAGATTTATCATATTTTTCTTCACCAACAGCGAGAAATGATACTTTATGCCAAGAATGACTCGATGAGTTTCATTCCTCAAAGCCTTACTTCATCAGCAATGAGTCCTGTTATGAGTTCAAAGNTTTTTTTTTTTTTTTTTTTTTTTTTTTTTTTTTTTTTTTTTTTTTTTTTTTTTTTTTTTTTTGGTGTATACTGGAGTGTTTCTTATTTACCGTGTGTGATCCAGATCACATTTGGTCATAATTACCAGCGGGCTGATGTAAAATATTTTCAGGGGTAGATGGATTATGGTTTAGAGTTTTCTAGCCATCAGGCGAACCACGAGAAGTTTTCGTGACTTTCCACTCCATGCAACGCTAATGAGGGTTAGTTTTATCAAAAATTCTTACAAGAAAGTAAATTTCTCCCAATACTTGATCCAGGACTTCTTTTGTGTTCTGGGTTGGGTTCAAAATTAAAAGGCTACAGAATTGAACATTGGTAGTCTTACAACCCGCTTCCCGTGCCACAGGTCCTGGGTTCGATCCTCGGGCCGGCAAGGTTGACTCTGCCTTTCATTCCTTCAGTGGGTCGATAAATGTGTACCAAGCATGCTTGGAAACTAAACACTGGGGGGCTTCGCTTTCGGTTGACCACCTAAACGGAATATCTGCTCCTGCACCCCAGAGCCCAAGGTCAAGAAAACTGAGATGGGCACAGAAGGCCTTGGCGCGACTCAGTGACGCGACAGCTCATAGAAGGCCTTGGCCCTCTATGAGCTGTCGCGTCACTGAGTTTTGAGAGGGAGAGAGACTGACAGTAACACACCACTCCAAATAGTGCCGCAGCATTAATAGCCATTTTAAGAATAAAATTGTAAAATTTGGCATAATTATGAGTAAATTTTCTTATCTTCCATGCTTGAGTCTGGTGATTATTAATTAATATAAAAGATGCCGAGTCGCAGATTTTCGAAATTAAAACTATGTTCGCAAAAGGCTCAATACTTTAAAGACAACCTAATAATAACATGAACACCAGTGTGCAATGTTTACAAATAACCGACTTTACATATTTCCCTAGTATGCACCTGCAAAACCACTTTTTTTCTTTTTAAATATAAACTGAAGCTCAAGGGAGAAAGATACGGAAGTCTAGGGAGTAAACAACCTCAGTCAACCTTGTTTATGCATTTTTTACGCTTGTCATGAAACGAATAAAAGAAAACCTTTTATTAATAATACAAAAAGGTTATACCGCCATATTGCTTTAAGAGGGAAAAAATGTACAGGAAAAATCTATAACAAATGACCCCGTTGTCCAAGTAAACAGTGAACATGTTTTTTTTAAGTCAATCGTGTCTACACAGTAGAGAGAATTTAATGAGCAAATTGGCATCAAAAAAATTTTCCAAATTGTTAAACAAATTGATTAAAAATTTCGCAACTAAATTTCATTATACTGGCAACTAGGAAAATTTCTGGTCGATGCAATTAAGCGGTCTAAGTAAATGGACGAAGTCTGTATCGGTTAAAATAAACATAAGTAATAAATTTAAGTTAGCAATTATTGAAGGCATTTATTTTTCGGTAGCCATGATATTTCTCAAAATGGCAAAAGTCAATTCTATAGGTCGAATTTTTCGGTGTTTATAGTTTTAAAAAAATAAGGAAAATTTAAATGAGTAAAATGATAAGTGAAGATTATTTAGATTATTGGTAAAAGCACAAATGCTGACAAAAATTTCTCATTGGGAATCAGTTGAAGAATTAAATTACTTTGCCGTTTGGCACACTGGAGAAGTAATAAGCCCTATATTCCATCTAAGGAATGCAAATGCTCGTTAGTTTCACCAAATACTTCCTCAAAGAGAAGTTAATCTCAGAACTTGGTCTTTTGAGTTGGACTACAGATTCAACATAATAGAGGCAAACGTCCTTATTTTCGAGAAATGTGTAATTTAATACTTTGTTATTTGAAGGTAATCTGTAAGCAAGGTTAGTTTTTAGACATGATGTAATTTAATACTTTTTATTTGAAGGTACAACATTTCTAAGCAAGGTGTTAGGTTTTTGACATGCTATAAAAGGGTTCCCACTCTTTCAACAAAGCAAAAATTAAGCACTTTTAAAGACTTTTTTAAAATTTAAGGACTTTTTAATGTCAATCAGATTGTTAAAGTTAGCATATGGAACTAATCTGCATTCCATTTTTAATGACTTCATGGAAATTTAGTTGTAAAATTAAGTGCAGAAATTTAGATTTGCAATTTGTTTCATGTATATTAAAAAAAAAGAGTAAATGAAGAAATTTGTCAAAAATATTGAAAAAATTGTTTCAACAAATTTTTATATTTCGCTACTAGATCAGCAAATGTGCTACATTTACTTTTATGATGAACTTAAACAAAAATCATTTTTAGCCAAACCTATTATTAGGAAACTTTACATAATGTAAATAAACATTTTGGCCAAAAACATGAATTTTAAAGCAACCGAAAATTTGAACAAAAATTAAAAACAGTATATTAAGTTGCAATGTTAACTGAATAAAACGATTATTAAAAATCAAAGGATCTTTTAGTTGAGTAGATTCAAATTTTTATGTAACAATCTGCTTATCCTTTAGAAATAAAACTAATAGCGTAACAATCTAAAACTATAAAAAAAGAAATTTTGAAAAAAAANTAATACTTTGTTATTTGAAGGTAATTTGTAAGAAAGGTTGGTTTTTTGACATGACATAATTTAATACTTTGTTATTTGAAGGTAATTTCTAATTGTCAGGATGTCGTAAACCGATTGCAAAGCGTGACCGTGTGTAATTTTATATGTACTTTTATAATCACTTCATATTTATTATAGCTAATAATTTTTTTCTATACCAAAAGTTTGGTTTTTTGTCACAAACTATATTTTTCATATTTCTGCTGTATCTTTCTTGTGCTGTTCTTTCTGTGAGTGTGATAGAATAAAATTCTTGCATCTTTCATTTCTATAAAACTAAGTTTATACATTTGGGAATTTTTTTTTCTTACTGCATACTATCTCAAAATTTAGAAGACTGGTTAGATATTTAAAAAAAAAAATTGGGCGATGCATATCAGGTAGAAGACTTATCATATTTTTCTTCACCAACAGCGAGAAATGATACTTGATGCCAAGAATGATTCCATGAGTGTCATTCCTCAAAGCCTTACTTCATCAGCAATGAGTCCTGTTATGAGTTTAAAGAGTAACTTGTATTCGCTTCACATTCTCGTGTTTTTTTGGTGTATACTGGAGTGTTTCTTATTTACCGTGTGATTCAGATCACATTTGGTCATAATATGCCACTTAAAACTAAAGAACGAGACAGGATACCATCTCTGCAAACATTCTGAACTTGTCCTCACAGAAGTTGCTGAAACTTGGTGCAGAACTTGTTGACATAACGTTTATTTTTTTTTGTCTTGAATCATGCTGAGACAAACAAAAAGACTTTTAAGCCCTCAGCAACTGCGAGATCTTGATCATTTTAAAGTTCGAGCCAAATCACATTCTTCCATAAGTCCCAATCCAACGTTTCATCCATCAATCCCAACCTAACGTTTCATCCATCAATCCCACCCAACATGCGCTTCGTACTTAGAAACCATACAACTTATGTCCGCTTTCCATGCGATGAGTGACCATAGAATATTATAGTCTCATTACTTTTGGGGCAGAACACTACATGCATTAATAACTAAACCGGTTTGTGAACATTGCACAATGGTATGTATCACATTAAACCAATTACAAAGAACAAAAGTTATCAGGGCTGCTAGTGAGGTACCATTAATTAAAATAATGTCATT
>NC_092212.1:81312674-81330421 GCF_043381705.1 Parasteatoda tepidariorum | reverse complement strand
AGCGTAAAAAAATGCATAAAAAAGGTTGACTGAGGTTGTTTACTCTCTAGACTGCCATATCTTTCTCCCGTGAGCTTCAGTTTATATTTAAAAAGAAAAAAAAATGGTTTTGCAGGTGCATGCTAGGGAACTATGTAAAGTCGGTTATTTGTAAACATTGCACACTGGTGTTCATGTTATTATTAGGTTGTCTTTAAAGTATTGAGCCTTTTGCGAACGCAGTTTTAATTTCGAAAATCTGCGGCTCGGCATCTTTTATACTAATTAATAACTGACTGTTGCGTTTAATAAATGTGTCCGAAATATTCATATTTTTATCACCAGACGCAAGTATGGAAGATAAGAAAATTTTACTCATAATTATGCCAAATTTTACAATTTTATTCTTAAAATGGCTGCTAATGCTGCGGCACTATTTGGAGTGGTGTGTTACTGTCAGTCTCTCTTACTCAAAACTAAGTGGCGCGACAGCTCATAGAGGGCCAAGGCCTTCTGTGCCCATCTCAGTTTTCTTGACCTTGGGCTCTGGGGTGCAGGAGCAGATATTCCGTTTAGGTGGTCAACCGAACGCGAAGCCCCCAGTGTTTAGTTTCCAGGCATACTTGGTACTCATTTATCGACCCACTGAAGGGATGAAAGGCTGAGTCAACCTTGCCCGTCCTGAGGATCGAACCCAGGACCTGTGGCACGGGAAGCGGGTTGTAAGACTACCAATGTTCAATTCTGTAGACTTTTAATTTTGAACCCAACCCAGAACACAAAAGAAGTCCTGGATCAAGTATTGGGAGAAATTTACTTTCGTACAGGAATTTTTGATGAAACTCACCCTCATTAGCGTTGCATGGAGTGGAAAGCCGCGAAAACTTCTCGTGGTTCGCCTGATGGCTAGGAAACTCTAAACCATGATCCATCTACCGCTTAAAATATTTTACATCAGCACGCTGGTTGGCACGAGCTGGGTGCAGAATTCGAATCGACCAGCCATCACTGGGATTTGAACCTGGGTCACCTCATTGGAAGGTAAGGTGTGATATTTAAAATCGATGTTATGTAAAAACTGGAATTGAAGGAGCGTTGTCAGATCAAAACTTCGGACCGAAGAAGATTCTTCAGCCGCGCCAAAGTGGTCCGAACATCTGTCAACTTATATAATTCGGCATTGTTAGATCAAGAAAAGGTTTCTATTTTTCAGAATGAGTTAGGAAGTCATTTCCTGTGAAAGAATATTTTTTGACTGTTTTTGCTATGTTGTGTATCCATTAGAATTTAGTAGAAACATTGAAGTTGTTACACGTTACTGTGTTAAAGAGTGATTGTAATTAATAATTTTCTGTATCGAGATGGAACTGGTACACTTTGAGCTTCTTAAGGCTTCGTCTTCAATCATATGATTTGACTATTCACTTTTACTGATCATCTAGCCTAGGGGGCGAAGTTTTTTTAGCTCGCCATTCATGATAATTTTAAGAGAGTAACTTTAGTCTTTCAAACTGCCATGGTTTCCCCTGAGTTTGCTGTTGACAAATATGGTGAGCAAAGAGTTTTAAAAAAGATTATTAAAAAATACGCAAAGATGTACATCTGAAAAAGACTGAAATCTATGTCATTAGATGTGATGAACATGTTTTTAGCATCTTGGGTTTTCCTCGTAAAGAAAAAGAATTCTTGAATTTGGGATGGAAAACATGTGGAAACAAATATCTTTTATGATTAAGTGAAGATTGTGTTGTTAGAGTGGGCAGAATCCTAGTTCACGTCACGAACGTAGACTCAGAATCTGGAGAAGTTTGACAATTGTTAATTTGATAGATCTTAATTTGAGATTTTGAAGGACAAAAAAATGCAATTGTTTCATTTTGTAGCAAGTGTAATTCACAAAATTGCCAAAAGGAGTCACTCGAAATTCGACATCTCTCCGATCTCGAGAGCTTAAATTCTGCTTGAGCTATGAGTCTAACGAAAATAAAAGTTTCGATTGCTTGGTTACAAATAGCAGAACTCTAATTACTAATGATAATTCAACTTCAATCGCTATTTCAACAACTTTCCGTCAAGCTAGAGGACGGAAAGTGGAGGAAGAGGTGGGTTCTGCTGTATAGTATAACAAGTATCCGTGGTTTTTCTGATTGCTACAAAAAAGGATTCATTGCCAGTCAAATCAATTACCATTTAACATTTTGACCATTTTTTTTTACATAAACTGACAGACACATCAAAGTATTTACACTAGCGAGCTTACTACTTAAATCAAGGGTAAATCTGGATTTTCCAACGTAAGGAGCGAAGATTTACGAGTTTTTTCATGCAGAACCTGTCGTTACCGTTGAAGAAATGATGTTACTTAAGCCACTTGCCAGTTAGCAAGCCTGCTTGAAATCAAGTGATTTTCTAAGAGAGTGCGCTTCTTGTTTTTTTTCAATGGCGCCATCTATGGCCAAGAATACGACTTTAGCAATACACTCGTCACAGCCTGCCTGTTTTACAGTTAGAACCCAATCATACTTCATTCATTCATCCATACAGCGTAATTTTGACCTGAACCAGAGAACGATCAATCTCTAATCCAGTACCCCCAGAGGTATAGATTTGTTATGAGCATTTGGGGGACATGGTGACCCCGTCAGATTTAGCCTGCACCAGTCACTATTTAATACATGGGTAATTTTTGGTCCGCCGGATTCGAACTCTCATCCTCGTGAACATGTGTCCGACGTATTACCAATCAGGCTATTCCGCCATGAAAGAATGATTAATAACGACCATTACAAGGAAGTAATGACAAAAAGCATTAACGCAGAGTTAAAAAGTTTTCCATTCAAAGATGTAATTTTTTAACTAGAATAATCTCACCATAATTTCAAAAAATGAAGAAATGCTTTGTCAAAAACAATGTGGTTGAGTGAGAACGACCTTAAACCTCCTCGGATCTTGATAGATAGAAAATCTAGGGCTATCTCACGGAAAGCACTCAAAATCACGGATTGCAGAACAAAAAATAACATTCTTCGATTCAAATATGATATTTGAATTTCGAAAACTGTAAAACCTTAGAATCTAGGAAAAAACGATAAAATTTGATTCTGGAGTCTAAGGGAAGACGTTAAATGTAAAGAACAAAATGTTTTTATGTTTCTAATAAATTGCTAAATATTCAATTCATAAGCTCGCTACTTAAATAAAAATATGATAAGCGGCTCAAAGTGACACGATTTTTCCACTCTCCATACTTTCCCACCCTCTGTAACCGGGGTTACGAAAAATCCTGTATTTTTCCTATGGTAGTACATTTCAGTAACAAGTGGGACAAAGGAAGATTTGCAGATACCATGGTAACGGAAAGTGCGGATGGTGGTAAAGTCGCATAACCTTGACTGTTTTCTCATATAATTTCCAAGTGCTCAATACTTTAAAGACAACCCAATATTTTTGTATTCTTATATTTATTGCAAAACTTTTAAAGCGTTTAAGTAGACTAATATATTTTATATAAATTTTATTAAAATTATTTTTAAATTGTATAAATGAATAGTGATGAGAATGATTGAATTTTCAAGTTCAAGTGGTTTTTTTAATCTTCCTCCTTTCACATTCTTTTTATGTTTTTTTGTGTTTGAATTGTAATTAATCATGAAATTTAAAAAGATTGCCTTTTTCAAAGTACGCGCGAATGTTCATGTGTACCTTTGTAGTCAATCAAAGCATATTTTATCTTAGAAATATTGTTCCTATCATGTAGCTATGCATCGTCATGTAAGGGGAAGAGAGTTTTTTAAGGTTGTAACAAGGTTTTTTAAGGTTCTTAATCCCTTTTGCGGTGCGTATTAAACTCTTAAGTTCAAAAAAAAGAAGAAAAAAAACTTGACTTAGACATGGAATATAAAAAAATGTATGACCCCTCATTGGTGTTTTTATTTAAAACGTGTTAAAAATGTTTAAATTATTAGTGTTCTTAAATCTTTTTAAAAGTTTTAATCAATTATTTTTTTTATAAAGAAACGTTTTTAAAATAATCTCTAAACTAATTTACCACAAATTTCAGGATATTTTTTCACTGTTTGCTACACACCGATTCTAATATACTTATTATATTGCGTAAATAAAAGAAAGAAGTTGAAAATTATTATCAGCAGTAATTGGAGGTGTTTTAATATTTAAACAAGCATTAATATTAACATTATCTATTTTTTCAAATTATTCCATCATTTGATAGCGTTAAATATTTTAGTTGCTTCCTGATAATAAAATGGTAATAATAGAGAAAAGCAAAGATTTGTTCTTATTCAGTGGGCAACTAACAAATTTTTAGTTTCGAAGTGGAATAGAGTTAAATAGATTTAATTATTAAGGTTTAAAATGGGCCATATTTGGAATTCCCTTTCGTATTTGGAATTAGATAAATGCATTTATGTACACTTTAAAATACATAATATTATACACGTATTATTACATAGCGATGAATACATGCTTTTCATAGTTATACTGATTATGTAGCAGGTTAACTGGTTAATTAAAGGAACCTGATAAATCAAAGAAAAGGAAACATCAAACATTTAAATGATCCAAAGAGTAATATAAAAATTAAATATATAATTAATTGCGTATAATTAGAGCACCTATGTTGCACGAAAAACCTTAATAGATCTGCAACGAGAGGTAATCAGTTTTTTTTTATTGTTTAGCATTTAAAATTCATTTGTGAGGCATTACTGTGTGCTTTAAAAAAAGTAAGTTCGCTTTAACTAATAAAAAATGTTAAATTTATTAATGTTTGACTTTTTACAGTCAATCTATTTCGAAATTTTATTGTTGCCCAGCGTCAGTAAAAAGTTGAAAAAGTAAAAAGGGGTTAAGAATCAATGAAGTGTTCGAAGTTTTGAGTAAAATGGAAGGGTTTACTATGAAACAATGGCAAGCCTTGAAAAATATAGAAATTAATTTGAAAAATATTGAAAAAAAAGTTATCCGTAAGACCCTCTACATCGAGATTTTTAAATTAATATTTTCGTACTTATAACTATACTCTGTAAAAATAAATTTAAAAAAATTCAATGAAATTGCTTTGCCTTTTAAAAATGTTTTTTTATATTGATTGTGCAAGTTTAAAAATTGAAGAGCAAACATTTGTGGCTTGTAATGAAATTTCGAAATTAGCTTTAGAAATATTATCTATCACGCTGACGCAACTCATAAGTTAATTTTCTAAAAGACTTAACCTTATAAGTTTCGTTGCAAATACAGAACATGTCATAATTTTACCATGTAGAGGATAACGTTGTTTGAAGTTTGCTTTCTGTGAGTACTACTTCCTATTTCATTTTTTTTCCGAAATAAGCTAAAGTTTTCTTTTGACTTCTGTTAAACATAATACGAATTAAATAAAGTAGCTTATCCTCTGCATCCATTGAGTCTGGTAGCAGGAACTCTGCATCACTGCAGATAATTTTTTCTTCCTCCAGATTCTTTAAAAGGCTAAAAAATTGTTGAGAGGAGATGGAGAATTCTTTTTTCTATTCCAATACTTATTCAATTACTTATTTTTTTGTTAATCTGGATTTATATAAACTGAAGAAATTTAATGATTTTCTAAAATTCCAAAAAATTTTTCCTTAACTAAAATTTTGGAAAACAATGATAATTCAAATGGCAAGAATAATTTTTTTTGAAAAATATATATTTCTCAAAACTTTTATTTGGTTACAGATCCCATGTAAGATTAATTTTTAACATAAATTTTTTATCTTCGTTATACACAGATGCAAATTGTGCTGCTATGCACTTGTCAGATTACTTATACACAGATGTAAATATGTAAATTTTGCTGCTGTTCACTTGTCAGACTAAGCATAGTTTTTACGATATAAGTCTCCGTCTAACTCTAGTAGGATAACAGAGAAATTTGAATTTATAAAGATAGTGATGCAGATTGGCTTCGTAATTTCTGCTACCAGGTCTTTGAGTGTATTACCACTAATTAGGTGTTCTAAAACGGTAGATTGCTCAAGTTTATTATCAACAAATTGTGTTCGCAGCAATTCTAGAGCTTTAGTTGGGAGTGCATAGGGTAACTAAAGTGAAGCTGCAGAGAATCTGTATTTGAGACAATTACAGTAATTCTTCGGAGTTTACAGTCTTAGGAATTGAATTTAAATGTATTCCAACAAATGCGATTAGTTTATTATAACTATTCTGATATTCAAAGTTGTTTTTTTGATGGCCCTGTTGTCATAGGAAATTACCCCGTTTAGAAAATAAAATACTATTTTTGTGACTGTTGTGGTTTGTAACAGTCATTCATGTCTGTTACGTTAAGTTTTTTCCTTCCTTCAGCCAGTGTCCTTTATGCTAATTATGAAAATGGCGTGATATGTCGGTATTAAAAGCATATTTTTCAAACATGAAAAGCTTTCTGGTCATAATTTTGCAATACTTGAAAAGTTACACGAATTCTGTGTTATTTAAACTCGCAAAACTATGCTGAAATTGACAACTATTCTGCATGTAAGTGAAAAATAAAGCCGAATTGGCGATTAAAAAAAATCAAAACAAATAACTTTCTAACTATAAAATTTTTGTTTATTTTAAAATACATAGTTTTTTTACGGTTAGTTAGTATTAATAGTTTAAAATTATAGCTTTGTGTCAAACTTAAAGCATACAAACTGTGGCTCTTTGTTTTCTAGGCAAAATTGAGCCGAACTATCATAATACTTACTATTTTGAAATTGAAATCATTGCCGACTTCCCATTTCATCTATTCGCGTTCTCTGCATGGGAGGTTTCTTCACATCATTTTTATGTATAATTCTGTAAGCTTCAATTCAAAACTTGATATTTTGCAATTTTGAGGTAAGAATGAAAGTGGTAGTTACCAAGTTTTCTTTAAATAAAATTTATGAAAACAGTGCAATATCCTAAATAATGTTCTTTAACTGAGGTTTTTCGTTGGATAATTAACAAAAAAAAATTTTTTTTTAATCAGAATTCGCGTGAATCCCAGTAAATTAGTTGAATTTGTTCTGCGTGTTAGACATGCCTTATCCATAGTAATCAAATTAAACTTAACTAGATGAGTGATGTAAAAGGTTCCTAGAGAAAAATAAATAGATTTAAAAAAAAATGTTTCGTTTCGTAAATTATTTGAATTTATTCTGTGTGTTAGACATGCCTTATCTATAGTAATCAAAATAAACTTAACTAGATGAGTGATGTAAAAGGTTCCTGGAGAAAAAAAATAGATTTAATATAAAGATGTTCGCTTTGTAGTTCCGTTAATTTTACAATTTACACAAAATATTAAAACTGTGAGACTGGGGAATGGCGCAGTCATCCGTGCTTTTGTATTTCGGTATTAGAACAAGTGAAGTTCTCTCCTCCACATGCAACATAAAATGTAGCTATTTATTTCGTTGTGAAATTCTAAAATCATCGTCGGCAAGCTGCAACGATCAAACGTTTTTAAAGAAATAATTCTGAATGCTATTTATCAACAAATATTTTTCTTTTTTTTTTAAATCAGAGGTCATATCTTAGTTTTCTACTTGCTATATTTTTTGTAATTAAAAGCATAAAAGCTACAAAGTTTGCTATGATAAGTGAGTATACTTTGTGACAACATACATTGAGTGTAGCAAAACTTCAAATATTTTATTTTATATTCCAAATGTGCCAATGAACTGATTTATTTTTATATTTATTTGAGACAAGCGTTCTCATTTTTGAAAAGAAATTTAGTAAATATTTATATCAGGGTTGGCAAGTTTTAACCATGGTTTTATCTGTTATGTCAAAACACTTTTTGACTAGTGTCAAAATCCCCGAATTTTGGTGTGAGGATAATTATTCGTTATTATAAATAAGAAGTATTTGTAAATGTACATACATATAAAATTACAAGTGATCAGCATTTAATTATGTTCTTGAATTATTTTGACATAAAACTCTGTTTTGACAATTACTTAAATTTTGGTGTAGAATATAAAATTACTAATAAAAATGTCTAAAATTTCAGTTTATCCAATCTGTTAATTTGTTGAATCATTGAAAATATATAGAAAAACAATCGTTTTATGAAAGCAACACTCAGCAATCATTTTATTTATTATGTTTGCAATTAATTTTCATTTACTACCATTTTAACTCCTTCTCCTAAAGCATACGATTATTAAAAAAAGAAAGTTTTGAATCTCTTTGTACTTTAAGTTAATTTTTCACTTTAGTATGAATAAAACCGAAATTCGAAACTATTCTTTCCTTTATTGCTGGCTGCCTAGACTGGAATGTCGAACTATTATAATATAATAAAATAACATGTAACTGGGAAATTTATTCTAATAACTGTATTAAATATTAGTAGTAATTTAATTGAAACCTTGAATTGTTCGATTGAAAAAATTATTAACTCATTTAATTAAACATTTATATTTTTGCTAATTATAATTAGTTCAGTAATCGGAGAAAATTCAATGAACCTCTCTGAGAATTCTTAGAGAAAATTCTCAGAGCTTAATATGAGCTAAATTTCTCTTTGAATCAAAATTTCCCCCAAAAGTTTAGCTTTTTTTAAAAAAAAACTTTCTCAAAATAGTTTTAGAAAATAAAGTTTATATATGAAAAAAAAAATTATTATACACAATTCTTGAACAAACTAGGATATGTATTATAAAATAATAGAGATAAAAGTATATTGAAATAGTAGTAATTCATCAAATTGAAAAGGTACCATTTTTATTAACTTAAGGAATTCAAACTAATAAATACAGAAATTAACATTTTATAACGCATTTTGTAGGAATTTTTGAGATCAAAAGATTTTCCCTACCTGCCTGGTTTTTCTCTAAAGCGTCATTTTTACGCGGTCAGCCATATTCTGTTACCATGAATATAATTAATAATAAATATTGAGAAACAATAAAAAAAATTTAAGTTGAGAAAGGCGATTATTGGCGAACACTTTAATTTTGCTTAATCTAAAAAATATGTTTAAATTGTAACATAAAAAATTTAAATCACCTATTAAGATTGATGATAAATAACAACTTATAGTTTTTGGCAGTAATATAAACTGAATAGTTATAATATGGGTCTTAAAGTATTAAGAGTACCATTAGAAAAACCAAGCAATAGTTTTAATTTTGGCAAAATTTTTATATGAGATATATACTATATCATAATTATTGTAGTATATAATGCAAGTATTGTGCATGATTTAGTATCTAATAAATTGTCTCCAATGCCAAAAAAGAAATTTGACCCAGGTTCTTGACGGACTTCGTCAGTTTTTGACACTTTCCGACTAGTTTTTGACGTGTCTTGTCAAAAACCATCATTTGAAGTTAAACACCCAATTGTGATTTGTATATACAGGAATAGATTGTATCCTGTTTACTGGATAAAGGATGAATTTGAAGTGCCGAAAATATTTTGTTTATGGAATACTCAAGTATTCCATGAATTTTTAAGATATAGTTAGAATACTGTAGGTTTTTATCAATTGAAAATAATTTTTATGTAGCAAACACTATTTTGATGCAGGAAAATTATATATCTATATTTTTCTATCTAAAATGCATTTTATAAAAATGTCAAATGGATATAAAACGATGAGCAACCCTTTTAGCATTACCTTAAACATTACTAACCTTAGTTTTTGTTTAAAAAAAAGCCGTTTCCTCGAAATATATTTTCCAACGCAACTTTTTTTTTTGTTGAGTAAAAGTTAAATTTTTCTTCGACTCGTAAACTAATTTTGTAAAACTTAAACTAATGATTAGTTCAATTCTTTAATGGTAATTATTGCGCATTTTTATAAAATTTATATTATTTTTAATTTTACACTATGGTTTGTAATCTCAATTGGCCAATTTTGTAAAGCTCTTTCAAAACATGAAAAAAAACATTAACTATTTATGAATCTGTTTGGTTTGGTTTTATTTAAACTAGGAAAATGGGCTTAAAATTGGATCAGAATATCTATTTTGACTCACTGGTGAGGGGCATGACTTGAAGCCCCTCACCACTTGACCGATTTCTGATGTATTTTTAGAGGTACTAAAAACCAGTCTCATTCTGTTCTAAAATAATGCAAAAATAAAGTTCTCACGGGGTGTTTTTTGATATGAGCGATGCAGGCTATATTGTTTTCTTCATTGCTTTGGCCAGAGTTACGAAATTTTATTCTTAAAAGTCTAAACCTCATTCTAAAAAGTCCTGGCAAACGCATTTGATAATTCCAAGCATCAGACGCGACGATAATTTCACTTATTTCTATCACTTCATTATTTGGTGATTAAGACAGGAGATTTACTTGTTATTCTGGCTCAGAAACATCCGCTAAATGGGTTTCCCACCATTTTGCTGGGTAGTTTTTCACCGACATGTTAGGCTTAGCAAAAGCCAGTAGCATCCAAAACTATAGGTAAACGATTGCCCTTGGTTAAAACTAACTCCCTTTTTCCCTAATAAAGTTTTCGTTTGTTTCTGGTACTAATGATAAATTTATTTCATTTATTGTATTCTTAAATAATTTAATATTTCTTGAATTACAGTAATAAATTTACTTATGAGAACAAAAAATTTAAAAGGTTCATTTATCCTGAGAGAATCAATAGAAAATTAGCTTTATTGCAGAAAATAATACTGTTTTAGTGATTTAATTTAATAAAGTTTTTAACCATAGTTTTTATTTCCATGACTCATTGGCTATTTACGACAATTTACATTTGTTCTTAGCGTAACCTTAAGTGTTTTCCTAAAAAAATGTATTAACTTTATTCAGCGCTTGTTAATTGTATAGTAATAAATAAGCTAATTATAATTATTGTAGTAAATTAATGCCATCATAATATCCGTTGCTTTTAAAATCTGATATTCTTTTCGTCTGCTAAATGCAGTATTATGACAACTCTTGCAGGAAAGAGAATAGATTGTGATTAACTTGATCGTTCTTTCATTCTAGTGAATCAAATCCTGAAATATTTGAAAAGTATTTAAAAGTGCTTTTTTTCATTGGGGAATTGTAAAAGTGCTTAATTTTCTTGATATTTTTCTTTACCCTGTCGATTGTCGTCATTAAAATAACATGATTTTCGCAATTTTCCCTTTTATATTTATCAGAAACTAGTTATTTTATGCTTATGTATAGTCACTGAAAATGCTTTTGCATTTTGTTTATTTTATGCTTATAAATAAAGAATATGCATAAAGAGTATGCAATAGAAACAAAAATCCCTATTACGAGTATGCTTATCCAAATTTTTTTTCTTTTTTTTCTTTTTTTTTTAAAGGAAGTGATAAAAATTTTCGATAGCTTGAAAGGTTCATATTTTTTCCTGAAAAACTTGGTTACGTACCCTAGATTTCAAAAATCATACTATCAAGATAAATTAATTTTAGAAAAACTTAAAAAATTAAAGAGAAATTTTTTTTCCTTCTTGTTTTTCAATTGTTAAAAGTAATATTAACTGTTATTGGTTTCCTTTTGGAGTACAAGTAAGAGCATTAAAAATTAATAAGGTTTTGTTTAACATAATTGTTCCATAAAGGCCATTGATGAAATCATTAATTATATAAACAAGCTTTTTTATTACTTAAAAATATTTTTTCCTGATCTGTGCTACATTTAATATTTTTGCTCCTTGAAAAAAAATATATTTTCCCAAGTTTGCAGTCGTTTTTCAATGTTTAACGAATTTAAAAAATAATTAATCAATGTTCTCCTTTTGGATTTTTCTCATTCATGTTTAGGTCTGGAAAATGTTCGTATTAAAAAAAAATGTTTTTAGCAATGATTTTATTTTTTATTGTACAATATTAAATGATTTTTTTAAAAGTGATCAATGCTTAAAATTAATTTGAAATAAGTAAGTGCCATGCAGTGCCATGTAAAACGTTTGGTCTGTTCCTTTTAAAAATTATATATACCATTATAAAATTATTACTTATTTATAAAAAGCTTCGGAACACATCAATTTGTTTAAAACAATTTACTCACAACGGTTTTTTTTTTAAACTTTTGGGTACATAAAATTCAACTGCTCTAAATAAAGTTGTATTAAAAATTATGGGAAGAAGCTCGCAATTTATTTTGGAAACTTATCGACAACAACTGCTTTTCTGAAATATTTTTAATAAAGAATTATAAATTTTAATATTAGTAATTATTTCTTGTTTAGTGATATTTTTTTATCACCAAAATTGGGTGATATTTCAATTTTAAAAACCAAAAAGGCTCAGTAAGAAAACTAGCTGTACAACATGCATAGTATGTTTAAATTATTTATTTGTTATGAGATAATAATTAATAAGATTAAGTCACTAATAATTAATTTTGAAAAAAAAATCTAGTTTTGAAAAGTGAAAAATTCTATCAACAGGACTTTTCAACGTAACGTATACATATAGAAAAGGAAATTGCCTTGATAATTTCTTTTACTTATGAAGAAAAACAAATGGAAAGAATACACAATTAAATTTGAAAATGTGAAAACTACTTTTCAGTATGAAAGAAAACAAAAAAATTTACATTCTTGCAAATTTATTTAAATTCTTGTAAAGAATAAGAGAAAATACACTATAAAACGCAAAATGTAATAATTCAAATAGTTTCAAATGCAAAATCACTCTCATACAATTTTAAAATCACAATATAAACACTTGAATTTACAAGATTTCGGAAATTGGCGTTTTTCTTTGGATTCTCTTCACGTAAGGTTACATTTGGCGATAAAAATGTCAAATTTTTATATCTTTACTGTTGTAATTTAGCAGCGAATTTTCAGGCTATGGGCTTTCTATCAGAATACCTGTAAAATTCTAAGATTTTAGCTTGTGAGTTTTTCCTTATGAGTTAAATAACAAAAAACGCAAATTTTTCTGGAAAGCAAATTTTCTATAGTTTTGGAAACAAAGAAAAAAGAATTATATTAGTTCTCAAGTGCATGAATATTTTAGTAAGCTTTTCTCAAAAATCATTTTCTGCCACAGTGTTATTTATTCTTGGGTGGAGATAAGGTAGCGCGGTTTTTATTGGGGTATATATTTAGTAAGAAAAATACCAAAATATAAACGTGAAGAAATATTTTTTTTTTTTGGATCACTCAGAAAATGTACAAAAATTCCTCTTAGTTAATAAAAGTTATAAATTATATGTTCCAGGCTGTTAAAAGGTTTTAAACACAAATTTGTTTGGTTTTATTTAGATTGAAATTATAGGGTATAATTCCAGGTAGAATGATTTAAAATAATTGTAATATGTAGAACCCATTGGTGTTTCGAACAATACTCTCTTTTATTTTGAAAATAATAGATGGATGTGATAAAATGTACAAAAATGCCTCTTAGAAAATTAAAGCGTAAAATATATGTTCCCGGCAGTTAAAAGTTTTTAAATACCAATTTATTTGGTTTTATTAAGATTGAAATTATAGGGTTTGATTACAGGTAGAATTATTGAAAGGAACTGATAATTTATAGAACCCATTGATGTTAGTAAATCATGCAGTCTTTCGTCTTAAAAATAATGGATAAATGTGATGAATGAACTATTTTCTTTCCATCTCATTNATGCTATTAATTACAAAACTTTACTTTTTAGAGGTTCTATCTCATTTTGTTTCTATGAACTTGTCATTGGGTTTCCATGAGCAAGCGCCTACGGGAAAATGTATACTTTTATTATTAATTAATCTTAATTGTTATTAACTTAATTTTACAAATCTTAATACAATAATTGTTTATTTTGGTTAGTAATTTGTTTTAAGTTAAAATATTTATAATCAATGTTTGAATAATATTGAAAAATTTTCAATATTTTTTAATTGATTCAAAATTATTATCTTTTTTCAAATTGCTTTTAAAACTGCGGGAATATAGCATTTTCAAGAAGCATTCGAAATAAATTATAAATTTTTTAATATGCAAATATTGTTATCGTTCTCTTTTGATATAACAAATAGTTTTGAGTAAAAAAATTTGAATGAAATTTACAAAAAATACAATAATATAGTAATAACATAATAATATAGTAATAATAACGTAATAATATAGTAATAATAACATAATAATATTGTCACAATAATATAGTAATAATAACATAATAATATAGTAATAATAACATAATAGCATTCTTTTATTTATCATTTCAAAATAGCAACGTACGACAAAAAATTTAAACAATTGTAATTAAATTAAAATATAGTTCTACCTCAATTATTCACTCTTGTAGACAAGTGATAAAAAATGTAACAGTTTTACAAATAATAAAATTTTTTCTTTTAGTGTTGGTGACTTGAGTGTGTTCAAATTGTTTCGGCATAACACGTTACCTGTTGTGTAACAATATTCTAATTGTTAAGAAACACAAGAAAAAAAATGTTTGGCAAATTGAATTGCACTGGTTTAAAGCAGGTTTCAAATGTCGTCAATACACTTTAATTTATTATATACTTATGTAAACTATTAATGATTGTTTTTAATTAAATATTGTAATGGTTTTTTTGACTTCCTCGATTTGCGTTATTAGTTTTTAAGGAAATTTACAAACAATTCAAAAAAAGATTTAAATCAATTTATTTTTAATGGATAAACATGTTTTCATCACTATACTTTTCCTAAAATTTTTAAGTGGCTTAGTTGCTTTTGTTAATTGACTTGACAAATTGTTATAATCAAAATACAGTATTATTTTAAGAAGCTTTTATATTTAAATGATTTTCTTATTCAATATTTTTCAAGACTATGAATAAGCAGCCATGAGTTTAAAACGAGAATATTAAAAAAAATCGTATACTGTTGAACAGTGTTTGCAAGATTCGTGCGTATTTTTATTCTCATTAAAAAAAAGTCATTTCAAGCTTAAAGCAAATGTCTTCCCATATTTAAACTGGTCATTATGTGTATTTCTGCTATTTTATTTAATAAAACAAAAGCGAATTTACTCTTCATACTCATTAGTTTTACAATATTGAGAATCTCGTCCCTAGCCGTGATTTAGTTATTACCTCAACTGAATTCACATTTTTAAATTAATTATAAAACAATTTTTTTTTTAGTGTCAATGAGCTTGGAACTAATAGTTAGTAGGAAGCTTACTAATACAATTACCGATAGCACTAGTATATGTTTCATATATTCTATGTTATAAATTTTAAAAACTCGTCAAATTGAATACTTTTGTCAGTAACATAATGCATATTGCATAGTTCATATTATGCATATTGCTTAGTTCATGTAATGCAAGTATCTGCTACTCGTGATCAAAAATGACATTCTTACTATCTGGCTTATTTGGGCTGTTACTAATCAATTATTATTTTTTTACTCTAACAATTTCCGTGTACCAGAACATTGTAAAAGTCATGTTTACAATAACATTTGACCCTGTTATATGATATTTATTACATAGCCGTGTATAGTAATTAGATATGCACTAAAATTTAAATTTTTAAAATTACTGTTATTGCTTTGCGTTGCACATTCCAAAATTATATCTGTAAATTACTAGGTGTTGACGCCGAAAATTGCAATTTATTTATTTTAAAAACATTTTAGCCAAAAGCAAACTGTAATTATTATTTTTATATTATAAATCTCACGACATCAAACAAATGTTGCAGTCAATATTAAAATAGACAATTTTGTAAATATATTCTTAAGAATTTGTAAACTTCAGAAATTTTTTTATTAAAGTCGTGCAGATTTCTAATTCAGGCTCTTGATTACTAGAATTGTTCCCCTCTTGAATTAAAACATTAAGTTTTAAGTAGTTTTTTAGTAATCCTCTTAATTTCTTTTATCGTATTTTAGACATTTAATGAATTTCCGAGTAATTTAAATTTATTTTACTTGTGAAATCATTAACTTTATATTACAAAATAGGTAGGCATTTCTTTTCCTATTCCATTAAAAAACTTTTATCTGTAAGAAAATGTTTAAGAATTTTTATCGAAACTAATGCAAAAGCAAATAAATTTAAATTAAATAACATTTATAATGTAATATTACAATACCTATATTTTACAAAATTCATATTTCAGTACAAATGTTTAAAAAGTTTATTTCTTTTTACTAAAAGTTAAAAAAATTAGCGCATTCATCGCGTGTGTGTAATGAAAGATAAAGCACACCCCATCAAATTGTAATTAAAAAAAATAGTAAAAAAATTTAAAAAACTTTAATTCACGTAAAACTTAAAACTCAATTTTTTATTCATTTCATTCTGTTAGTAGTGCACTAGTAAGTGAGTCTTGGTCTGACGGAGACTTCCTTCAAAATACGTGTGGCGCTTAACGTGTTGAAAAAGAATAAAGCTTTTACTTGCGTAAAAATAACTTAAATGTCTGATTTGTAGATGTAGCAAAACTTTACTCATAATTTAAAGATAAAAATTTTTTAAATCGATAGATGTATATACAGTACCTTCATGAGATGCTTAATATTTGTCTGCATTTTTTATGAACTCTCTTTATAGGTGAATTAATTTTCAAATAATTCATCTTTATCAAGTAATGTAAACTTATTTTGGTGAATTACTAAAATAAAGAATGTGTATTCTTGTGCTCAAAAATCGAATACTTATTGGAGCTTTGGATATTCTCTAAAAGTAAACTGTTTCTAAAATGTGAATGAATGTTTATAAGTTCCTTAAGTTATAATACCTTAGCGCTGACGAAGAATGCTGAGAGTTCAAAAATTTTAAAGATAATAAAATACCTTAGGTATGAATGATTAAAATTTTTTCTATGAAGTTAGTCCATTATTCTAAATTAAGTCTTAATGTCTTCTATCTAGTCATAATATGTAGAAATATTAAAAAGAAATTATTTGAAAACAAATAAATAAAAAATAAAGATATAGAAAAAAATAAAATGATGGGAAAATGAACAAATGAAGAAATAAATAAATTTTTTTTTTTAATATCTGGAGCTAGTGAAGGACATGAGTTTGTCTTCCTATACTTTGTATTGATCTTCAAGTATATATTCAAGTATTTCTTTTAAGTAAATTAGATTATTCTACTTTTTTATCCCATTAAACAATAAATTCTATCGAAAAATAATTGAACTTACATTTTACCACGATTCTTGAGCACAAATATCTGATGTACAACTGTGTACAGATGCAATTTGGAGGAAATATATATTTGAGTTTTTATAATTTAAATCATTAAAAATATTGTTCCTGTTCTCTCATATTATGATTGGAATAAACTTGTGATTTTATTTGGAAGATTGAGAGCCCCCATCCTTTAACGAACATAACGTTAAAGACTTCAAATAAGCACTATATTTTTTCGTGACAAAAGCACATCTTGTTGAATGAAAAAAAAACCTGTAGTTTATAATTTGATGACCAGTTAGTGCGCAATATAAGAGATAGTGCACGCAACGCTTGCTACAAGACTGACTGTGGATGTAGCATTGTCTTGAATTGGTGAAAGAAAACAAAAATGATCAAAAACAGTATTTTTGTTCGCTTTATATCTGGTGATTTAAAAGAAAATTAGAACCCAAACTAGATTTTTGAGCTATTGATATGAATTAGTGCACGCAACACTTCCAATGAGTCTTGGATGAAGCATACTGTAGAATGTGGTGAATGAAAAAAAAAGCCTCGACACCACATTTGGGAACTATTGACACAGGAGTTAATGGGCGTAACACTTCTCCTAAGACTAACTGTGGAAAAGGAATCGCTCTAAATCTGGTGAATGAAAAAAAATCTGAACCGAAACTAGATTTTTGAGCTATTGA
>NC_092212.1:81306419-81312174 GCF_043381705.1 Parasteatoda tepidariorum | reverse complement strand
CATACAAAGATTTAATTGATCGTTGATCAAGTAACTTCATGTGATTCTATGCAATAGTATATAAGTATAATTGAATGAAATTTTCTTAACCATAATTCCGTTTTATCTTTTTTTTTATAAATTAGTGAAAAAATTTAAAAAAAAATGCAAAGCAAATAATTAAAATAATAGAAACAAATACAAGAAACGTATCAAAAAACCTCTTGAAAATAAATAAGTGAAAAACACACACAAAAAAAATCACTTGTTGCAAAAACCCGCTGCTCACGCGCAACTCATAAAGAGGTGAAATATGATGCAGCGGTTTGATTTGGTGAGATTTATAAAAGATAATTTAAAACATTTCTTTAAACTTGACTGACTTTGAATCATAACTTTAATTTCTTTTTTGTATGATTAAATTTATTTATTTCTCTCCTTTTCCTTATTTAGATTTTTATTTTGAAAATTATTATAAAAATATTTTGAGAGATGAACTATTAATCTACACTTCCTTTCATATTTTGTTCAAATTGTGGTGGCTTATGTAGAAATACTTGTTGAACCACCGATAGATGGCAGCGTTTATTGTCAATTAAATTGTAACCGTAACTGTAAAGAGATCTTGTTAAAAAAAAGAGACATCTACGCTTCTTTGAATGTAGTAGTAGTTGTAATTGCAGCTGTAGTGGCTTTTTGTCCTGTATATCTCATGTTATAATATATTCTTTTGTCGTCACTTACCCCTTTGTAGTTATTGAGTAGTTTTCCTGTTTCTCAAGAAAACGAGAAAAACGATAAATTCACTAATAGTTAAGATAAATCTTCCGTGTATTTCATAACCCATTAGAGTTAGTTAAACTCGAAAAGAGAAAGCTTATTATTAATTCGAATTTAAGACATCATCTTTATTGTTTAGTTAAGTTCGAGTGTAAGTAATTTTTCACTTTTTTTAAAAATTCGTATTAGTTTCATTTCTTCCATTTTCTTCCTTGTTATGAATTTTGTTTAAATCTTAAAACATATTTTTTATACAATAGCGACAATTTTTAGAGGCGTGACGGTATGGATCTCGAATCTTTTAGTTTTTTGCTTATTCCAAACTATTTTTTTTTCAATGTTTTCAGGGGATGTGATTCTTTCGCGGATTTCCGCTTTTTTTTTCCAGATTTTTCCATTTCTCCGTTAATTTCCGCGGAAATTTTTTTTTGTACAAGTTAAAATATTTGAGGAATTTAATTTTCCGCGGAGCGAAAGTATTGAAGTCCTCATTCCTCCCTCTGAAGTTTCTCTAAAAATCATTTCCTTGGGATAAAACTGGTTGACCTTTATAATCAGGGATGAGATTTCTCCACTTTTTAGAGGATTTTCGCTTTTGTCTCTCGAATTTCTGCCTTTTTATCAAAAACTCCGATCCTCTAAAAGTTACGTTTTTTTTTTTAAATAAATATCCCACTTTTTTTTGTGAAAATTCAGTCATAAACAGAAAATTCAAACTACTAATAGAGTTAATAAGTAAATTCTCATTTTTATCTGATTTGACTTTGTTTAGCGGTTTAATATTTTCCTCCGTCGTAATTTTTAACGTTTTTGAAACTATTTGAACTAAGAATATTTGATTCTTCATTTTTTCCTTATTTGATTGACTTTTTATTTGTTAAATAATAATAATAAAAAGAAAAGTAATAAAATGGAAAGTTTTTAATATTTTTAAAGTTGATTAAAAGAAGAAAGTAATTCCATTGTAATGACTGCTAATACCCCAAATCCCCCCCCTTCCGTCTTTCAGAATATTTAGCTCTACATTTATCTTTTTAATTAAGGCAAAGATAGAATTTTTTTCTTTTTTCGCTCTAATTCGACTTAAACTCAACCAGTTCAACCTTTGTTCAACCAGCATATCTTCATTTTCAGAAAAGTCATCTTCATCAATTTCTGAGAACTCTAGGCCTATATTATTTATTTCTTCTAAGAACTTGTGCTGTCTTGATTGTTTCGACATTTTTCCATAATTTAAAAAAAAAAGAGATTACTTTATTACTATCTCTGACCTAATTAATTGAACATAAGGAAATCAAAATGGCCTTTACCATACATCAATCTAAACAAAAACCATACATCTTGATTTTGTAATTTTTAGTTACATTAATTTCACGAGCACAAACTACGTTTTGTAGTTGTGTTCGAAATTTGTCAGGGTAAACCTAGTTTTTAGATATTTTTTTGTAAGCTATTTTTGCGTTTTTTGACTGTTTTCAGTCGGCAGAAGCGCACCAAATGATGTCAAGTTGTATTTTTGCACATCGTATTTGGCACGACAGCCTGAGGTTGGCCAAAGCCTTCTGTTGCAGATTTCGCCAGGACAAACGGTGTTATTCGTCGTTATTTCAACTATCAAATTTATTTTTGTTTTGCCTCATGACAGAAAGGGTCCATGTTGCTGAAGTACATAACAGTCAAGTGAATTTTAAATTCAAATTTTAAATTTACTGCAACTTGACAGCTTAAAAAAGAGCTTCGTCAACTTAAATCAACTTGACAGAAAATATAAAATTGTTTATTAGCTACATTTTCTTATTGGTTATAATTGATGGGATATTTTCAAATTAAATTCAAACGTATGCTTAGGGTTTGGCAACGTATGATGATTTTAATAATGTAAAACATAATCGAAAAAAATTTTATTGCTCAGTTTTTTTTTTCATTATAAAAAGTATAAGGTAAAGGGAAAAAGAATCAGTGTTTACCATGTGCCAACAAAATCAAATTAAATGATAACCAAGAAAATTACAATTGTTTGACCCAAGAAAATTACAATTGTTTGACCGCTACCACATCTTTTTATTTTTTTTTTTCATTTGATCAGTTACCGCTGATGTATTTATCTCTAGTCAAGAGAGATGGGGAATAATTTCTTTGCGCACGCACGCACGCACGCACGCACGCACGCACGCACGCACGTTGGTACAGTTGTTGGTACAGCGGCGCTCACCTACTTAAGGACATGTCTTTGTGAAAAGTAAAATCCAAAATTTAATGTTCACGCATAAGTTTATTGATTTGATAATTATGTATTGGAACAAATAACTTATTTTTAATATATTTTCACAATGAAAATCAATTATCTAACTGTTATACTTAAATTATGTAACGTTTTAGAGAAAATATGCATTCCGCATACTTAAGGACAGCAAAATAAATATTTCTTAATCGTTAATAAAATTAATAACAATGTAAAAAATTTAACAAAAAATAAAGATTTGCAGCTAGTATTTAGTCGGTAAGCCTTTTGCGACCATTACTGCTTCACATCTACGAGGCATCGAATCTACTAATCTTTGACATCGATCAGGAGGTATAGCAGTCCAGCCTTCTTGGACACAGTTCCATAAATCACCTAAATTTTTTGGTTTTTGCTGTTTCACATATTTATCCACATCTATCTACAGCACCTCGATCGGGTTGAGATCTGATGATTGGGAAGGGCACTGCAAAACCTCAATTTTCTTGCTTGACAAGAAGGCCTTCGCAGTTTTGCTCGTGTGCTTTGGATCATTATCGGCTTGCATGATTGGTTTTCTTGAGCGAAGTTTCCTGTAATAAGGCAGAAAAGCAGTCTTGATAATGTTCACATACACATGCTGATCCATGATGCCTTCTATTTTGTGAATTGGACTACATCCTGAACTTGTCATGGCACCCCACACCATCACCTAGTCGCCTCCACCTTTTACAGTTGATTTTGTACACCGTACATTAAATTCTTCACCGACTCGCCGCCTCACATAACTTTTGCCATCTGAGCCCATTCTGTTGAACTTCGATTCGTCTGTAAATAAAACTCGATTCCAGTCAGCCTATGTCCAGTTTCGGTGTCTTTTTGCAAAAGCTAATCGAGCTGTTATATTCTTCTTTGACATCAACGGTTTTTTCCTACATACGCGACCCATAAGCCGAAACTCATTTAAGCGCCGTTTGATGGTATTATTTTTTACGTGCTTGCCTGTTAATTCAGCGAATTCTTTTATGATGTCCGGGGCGGTTTTGTGACGATCAGCTTCAGAAATTCAATGAATAATGCGATCTTCTCGTTCGGTAGTTTTGCGAGGAAGTGGTTTTCGGGATGCTTTTTCAATACTTTTGGTCACTTGAATAGATTTCAATACTTGGAAAACTGCTGTTTTTGATAATTTTAACCGCCTACCGATTTCTCTAATGCTTAAACCTTCTTTTCTCAGAGTATCTATTCGACATCTCTGTTCATTGCTAACATTTGCACCTTTACTCATAATGTTGAAATCTGTACTAAAAAAAGGAAAAAAAAAATATTAATGTTATGTTTTAAAGCATCAAACAAAGATAATGTAGTAAATTACACTTACATTAATCGATAAATTGATTGTAATCATTCAATAACTCATGATTAGACAAACTATCCTTAAGTATAAGAAACTTAACGAAATATATTTTTTAAATAAACTTTTATGACATACTTGTAAACACGAATGAATTATTTGAAGACTGAAGTTTAACAAAGGTAGAATTAGTCCTTATAGTAGATATCTTATAGATCATTAGTCCTTATAGATCAAAACATAATACTCATCCAATATAATGACGCATTATTTTGAAAACACAGTCCTTAAGTACGTGAGCGCCACTGTAGATGTTTGGTTTTTTTCTACGCTTCTTTAAGTTCTTTCTGTTCTCCTGTTGCACTTTCAGAATATTCTCTCGCGCTTTTTCTCGTAGTTCGTTTCTTTCACTCATTATAAAATTCTCATATTCGTTGTTCAAGATTTCTTTGATGTGCAGGTCAAGATTATTTTTTAGTCTTACACCAGTTAACAACTCAAAGGGGGTAAAGTTTGTGCTTCTTGACACGGTACTGTTTGTAATATTTTGCACTGAGGGGACTAATTTATACCACTTTTCAGGGTCATTTAAGGATAGCTTTGATAATATGGGGTTCAGTATTTATTTCTACCTGTCCATTTCCTCTACTTACACCTGTTGTGATTTTATAATGTTCGATGTTTTCATTAGCACAATACATTTCAAAGTCTTTTGAGGCTGTACAACCCTTGTAAGTTATGATCCTTCTTGGATTACCGAAAATAATTTGTTGTGTTGTCAATTTTGTGATTGCTTCTTGTGCTGTTGTTGATTTGGTGGGGTAAAGCCAAACGAATTTGGTAAATCCGTCTACTACAGTTAATATGTGCTGATAACTTTTATATTAGTGGATGGCAAGGGACCTATATAATCTACAATTCAGGGGTCCCCAACCCTATGCCCGCGGGCACCATGGCGCCCGTCGATCGATCTAGGTGCGCCCGCTGCTTGTGCCCAACGATAAAATATTTCAGTTTTCCATTTTCCCAATAAATGCTACGCAAATACATATTGAGGTACGCTGGTTCAGTAATGGCAAAGTACTTGATAGATTTCTACATTTAATTGGAGAAATAAAAAATAATCTTGCAGCCAAAAATCAAACATTTTTGGAACTGAGAGATCCTCTTTAGCTAGCAGATTTGTCTTTCATAATGGTCATAATGGAAAAAAACTAAATAATTTAATCTTGGAGCTGCAGGAAAAAGATAAACATAAAGCAAAAATGATAAAGGCTATAAACTCGTTCAGAGCTAAGCTAGTTTTGTGGATATCACATTTGAAAATGAAGTCTCTTGTGCATTTTCCAAACATGAAAAAAATGTTAGGTGACAGTGAAATTGACTTATTAACATTTGTCATCAACCTCCAATTGTTTAAA
>NC_092212.1:81290508-81303518 GCF_043381705.1 Parasteatoda tepidariorum | reverse complement strand
GTAGCGTTTTTGAAAAGTGCTTAAAGGTGCTTATTTTCGATTTTCATTTTTTAAAGGCCCTTAAAGGTGCTTTTCTTAATGGGTGTTTTTAAAAGGTGCTTTATTTTCCCTTTTCGAAAATGAGATTTATGAAAGGGAATGTCGATTTTCGCCACGTATTATGTAAAAACGTGCTTTTCATATATTCAACATTTTCGGAATTCATCATCAACCACAATCAATTTCAGTGTACCGTACCGTCAGTCCATAACGTATGAAATCATTTTACAGGTTTGGTGAAATGCTTGGCATGTGCCTCTAGTGAGTGTGCAACTCTTCTGCATTTTGCAAGATATTCTCTATTTCAAGCTTCACTTTCCACCCTCTGAAATCGAACCGAAAATTCTCTTGATCAATTTTTAATGGCTAATATAATCAAGGAAAGAGTTCTTTGTCAAATTCTAGTTATTTTATCATGATCTTTGAAAATTATTTTGCACTTTGCTAGTGTACATAGTGCTTAAAAAATTTTTTTTGAGTGCTTAAAAAGTGCTTATTTTTTGCTGAAAGATTTAGCTACGCACCCTGTATATGTATATACATATAGCCCCTTTTGATTGACAGTTTGTTTCAACATGTTTTCAGATGTAGCTATTCTTTTTTTTGTTGATGCAATAAACTAGAATTAATGACAAAAAGAAACCTCTCAAAGAGTAGGCATATGTTTAATTTTGTTACTTTGCTGATAGATGAAACTGGGGAAAAAGGCAGGTGCCGTCTTTGGCGCATCCGTTCCAAATGACAATGCAGCGGGAATTGGGTGAAAGAACGGAGATAAAGCTGAGAGCAGTAGTTGCAGAAATTCGAATATTTTATGTTTAACTAGATGGCTTCATTTTCCAAAAATGTTATTATCTTTCATTCTAATAGAGAAGCTTAAAATTAAGAGAAAAACCATTCTAAAATCAAACCTATTATATCTTATTTTCCCTTAAAACATGATGTTATAGTAATATATGTAATACATTTTTTCAATAATAATGTCTTATAATTTAAATAACATCCTTTTTAAACTAAGAATAATATTTTTATAAAAATTTCGAAGCTAAATTATAATTAAGATGCTTATAGCGAGAAAAAAAAGTGGAAAGGAAAAAAGTGTACCTCTATTCAGTCCCAATCTTTTTATTTTTCTTCTGCTATAGCATTTTAAAATTTCTTCTTATCCAGGATTACATGGATTAGATTTACTTTGATTTGACGAAACTATTTAACTTGAATATTGTTACTTTTCAAAACTCTTTAAATATGTTTGTTACAGAGCTTTTAAAAGTTAATAAGAGAGTTGGACAAAAATGTAATGGATTGCCTTTTTCGATTACAGTAATCAATTACTTGTAATCGTGATTGCTAGAAAACATAATTTGTTACAACTGTAATCGTGCTTACAATAAACAATTACAGTAATCAATTACTTGTAATCGTGATTACAACTTTGATTACAGCTGTTATCGTGATTACAATAGTCGATTACAGTAATCAATTATTTTGTAGTCTTGATTACAGCTGTAATCAAAATTTTGATTACAACTGTAATCATGATTCCAAGTAATTTCGATTACAAGTAATCACAACAAAAATCGATTACGGGGTAATCATGATTACAGTTGAAATCAAAATTTGCAATCATGATTAAAAGTAACTTATTACTGTAAGTGAAAAATGTAATCGATTACATTTTTGCTCTACTCTGATGTAATTTAAAATTATGATCACTTGTAATCGCGATTATTTGTAATCGTGATAACAAGTAATTGATTACATAGCAGTAATTATCTGTAATCAATTACAAATGTAATCGATTACTGTAATCGGCGGCCAACTCTGGTTAATAACCTAGAATGACTTTGATATATAACTTCATTTTCTTTTTTGTATGATTAAATTTATTTATTTCTCTCCTTTTCCTTATTTAGATTTTTATTTTGAAAATTATTACAAAAATATTTTGAGAGATGAACTATTGATCTACAAAAACTAGATTTTTTTATTTTTAAAAAAGTGCTGTTTTCTCAATAGTTTATCGGTCAGTCTTATTGCTTGCATATTAACTAACATTTAGGTTCTAATTTAGATACTAATTAAAAATGTTTCAACTCACGGAACTCGTGTGATCTTTCAACGGAACGTCACTTGAGTACCACAGCTCAAAAACTTTTCGACCCATTTTGTTAAATTTTTTTATTTTCCCATTTTAAATTACATTTTTTAGAAATGATGTAAAAAATTTTATTACAATTTAAAGTTTTTTTTTACTAAGATTAAATAAATAAGAAATATTTCTGAAAAATCATTTGTAGTTTATAACTATATTTGGTTAAAAGAATATTAGTACTGTGTTTAAAAATATTTCTATTCGTTTAAAAAGTTCTGAAAATCTCTTTATTCGTCAAAAGAAATTATTATGACGATAAACTCATTTTAGTCATAAAATGTAGACAGGAATCAAATTGGGATGAAGTAAGGTGCTCTGAATAAAATTTAAGTGCTCTAGTCAATCGGAAAGTTGAACTTTTCATCATAACTTTCTATCCATTAAGGCAGGGAAACAATTTAACTAAAAGGTAGTAACAAAGTTATTCTGTAAAAAAATAAAACCTTCAAAGAAAATTAACATTTTTGATCAAAAAGAAATTTACATAGATTAGAAAAGAAATTCAGATAGATATTGTTTTATTCTGAACAACGGTTTAAAAATTCGAGATATAAAAAACTGTTTCGAAAATCATAAACCTATACAAAATCATTTGTTTTAATAAAATAAAGTATTACGTTTTCGACTATATGATTAAAATTGGGTATAAAATGTCTTGAAATAGAGTTTAAAATGTTTTGTTTCTAGGTCTGATCTTTGTCAGCATTTTTTAAAATAGCAAAGAATTTTCAACACATTTTAATATTCTATAGGAAAATCTAATTGCCGAAATTGTAAGTAACCTTAAATTCAAATTTCATTAATCGGGGATTTTAAATTGGCGACTTTTAGATTGGAACATTCCAAATATGAAATTCTATTAAGATTATAGCAACCCTAGAAAACCAAAACGGAATTGAAATATTTTTTAACAAAGAGATTAGTATTCTCTCTCTCAGTGGGTAATTCTCTTTCCCTTCGATGAATGATAGTTGAAAAATGTTAAATCTGCGTTTATTACATAATTTTTTTTTAATCTGTCTTCTTATATTTTTAAAAATTTTGAGAAATTTGAGAGCAATGGTAAGGATTTAACAAAATAAGTTTCAATTTTCTTTGCTATATATATAATTTTTTGTATCCTACTTCTTTTTCTTTTCATTTATTTTATAGTTTTGCTTATATTTGTGATTTAATTGCGTTTTCTTATTAGTTTTTTCTTTAACAATGATATTTTTTAATTTATAACAAAATTTGATGGAAAGTGAATAGTTATAGTTTATTATTGGTTTTTGAATGGTTATTATTGAATAATTATCACGTATTAAATGTTGTAAATTTATTCAATCTTTATAAGGTTATTTTAGGAAGAATAATTTATATTAAAATATTTAAATTTGTATAAATTATAAACTTGTAACTGCAGAACAAAGAATTATGTTCTCTTTTATATAAATTCAGTTAAAAATTGTATGAATTGGTGACGAATACATAATTACCATCAATTAGTTACAAAAGTGCAAATAGTGTACATGCAGCTAGCACTGTTATTATATGAACACAAAATGTAATATATGTTGTGATTTTAATAGTTTTAAATCTGTCTAACTTCCCAATTTTAGGTTTTCTAAAAATTGCATTGTTTTTAAAATAGCTCATTTCAATATTAGTCTATATATTTTAAAATAGATAATGAATTAAAATCTGGACCCGTTTACGGATTTACAACTGTCATTCAATTCTGTATCGTTGAAATAAAGAACCCAACCCTGAATATAAGGGAATTTTTGGATCACTCATTGGAGCAGACTAACCTTCTAGGAGGACCTTCTGATGGAACTAACCATGATTTGCATTACAGCGGGAGGAAAAACACGAAAAGTGGCAAGGAATTCTAAAATATGATCCATTTACCACTGGTGATACTTTACGTCAATATCGTGATCGATGAGACAAGTGCTGTCTATCGTATAACGTTGAAGAGAAAACTACGGAAACCTCTTACGGTTAGCCCGATGCCAAAGTGATTCTAACCTTAAACTGTCTACCATAGAGTTATTATACTACTGAGCCGTAGTTATTACGACATTATTAGCTATTATAATATGGAGCTCTATATAATAGCTCATATAATATGGGGCCCTATAATATAGCCCATGTAATGTGTGTCTGCATATAGTTTATATAATATGTAGCATTAAATTATGGCCCTTTACAATATTCTCCCCCGCACTACAGGCTATTATAAAATGTTACTCTTTGCAATATTCGGTCCAATATATGTTTTACACTACAGGCAACGTAGCCTTACATACAAGTTTAACCATAAATATACAAATTAATGAGTGCAGACGATATTTTAAGTTACTCAAACTCAAAAACATTTATTCCCTGAATGAAAGTACTGTTTTGTTTTGGATGGATTCTGAGATTTTTGATCTTCAAAGTAGCCGCAATCTGAAAAAAATATTTGTCTCAACAGTCTGAACCCAAGAGCGGTCGAAAGTTTGAATATCTCTTAGTTAATTTTAATTATTTTGCCGTAGTGATAAAATCACATCGTAGTGATATAAAACGTGGTGATAAAATCATGGTGTGAAAAAAACTTCGAAAGAAATTTGGATATTTATTGTTTTATACAAAATCAAGGGTTTGATATTTGAAATAAATAAATTTATTAATTTGTAATTTAATAAATAAATTAATTTGAAAATCGTAACCATTATAAATTAATTTGATTTAATAAAATGCNAAAACGTGGTGATAAAATCATGGTGTGAAAAAAGCTTCGAAAGAAATTAGGATATTTATTGTTTTATACAAAATCAAGGGTTTGATGTTTGAAATAAATAAATTTATTAATTTGTAATTTAATAAATAAATTAATTTGAAAATCGTAACCATTATAAATTTATTTGTTTTAATAAAATGCATCATTATGTTTTTCGCTAAACGATTTAAATGCATAATAAAGTATTTCGTTCTCGTATCTAGTTCCGATATATCTCAGTTTTTTTTTAAAACTGTAAGGCACTTCACAACTTATTTTAATATACTTAAAGAAAATCAGGATTTTTAAATTTCCATGTAGCAATTATAGTTCGTTCCCCAAGAGTTGGCACTTGTCTCCACCTTCTCGGTCGCAGAGTTCATTTCAGTTCGGGGGTGTAAGAGCAGAAACTTCTCCAAGTTAAAAATTGAGACAGCTGTTAATGCTTGCCAAACGCAAACAGTGATTTCTTTTTCAGTCACTTTATCATCAGTCGCTTATCATCATATCTTTCGTTACTCTTGCTAATTAAATATATTTTAAATTAAAAAACTGCTATTTTCCCAGCAAAACTTCTAAAAAAGAACAAACTAATCACTCAAAAGTGAGAAATATCAAATTTATGAAACATTTAATGTTAAAAAAAATGCACATAAAGATCACGAATTAACTAATTTAGTCATACGATCGCAACCTTGTTCTGGTTTGTTCACAATCTTCTGCCAAAAATAGCGAAATAGTATCGTAGGATACCACGTGATGAAGGCGGAGCCAACGAATTATACTTCAAACGTTTTCAGCGAATTTTAAGTTGGCGACTTTAATTAGGAGCATTCCAAATAACAAATTAGGGGGAAACAATTTAAGATTATAACAACCCTAAAAAAAAACAAATTAGTGTACTCTCCCTTCTATTAGAGAATGGTTAGTTCTAATTTGCGTTCTAGTTTAAAAATTTTATTATTTTGATTTTTAATATCTACTCGAAAGAGCGTCATTTATTAGATTTTTCAAAATTAGAGAAGATTAAAGGTAATGATTTGGATTTATCTAGCAAGTTTCGTTTCTACATTTATATATATATTTTGTTCCCCTTTTTATTTTTTCATAACTATGTTCAGATTTAATCGATTTTAGGTTTTTAGTTATTGAACGAATTTAAGTTATTGAAAGTTGTTGGAAATTAAATTATTGAATGTTGTAAAGTTATTTAATTTTTTGAAGGTTATTTTAGGATGGATAATTTATTAAAATGTTTGAATTAGTATAATTATAAAATTATCTTGTAACTGTCAGAACAAGGATTTTATGTTATTTCTATATTATCTATATCTAATTACAAATTGTATTAATAACAAAGAAATAAATATCATCAATTAATTACATAAGTGCAGATAATGAAGTTGCAACTAGTACTATTATTATTACAACTACTATTACTAGTACTATTATTTTCTCATATTGAAGAAATGAAATTTTATTTGGAATTTTTAGGTTTTAGGACAATGCGATAATTGTTTTAAAAATTTCAATTGTAGGTTTTAGCAATTGCAAGCATACTCAGTATTACAATCATACTCCATATTATTAATGTATTCACATTTTTGGGATTCAAGAATAAAAAGCAAAATTGTTTTTTTTTTCTTCATTTTTTTTAAAACTGAGTTATGAGTTTTGACACTCTGAAATTGTAATTGCATTTGTTACATTAAAGTTTTTTCTTTATTTTTGTTGTTGATCGAAATCGAAGGCGGTTTTCTAATGCAGCAATTCCCAATTTTTTCGATTGTGGAACCCTAAATAATTGGCCTTCTTTTGGCGGAAACCCGAGACTAAATGAATAAATTTATTTAGCAATTTTAAAAACATACAAATTAACGAAAGACTTTTAAATATTTAAAAAAATATTTAGTGAATGAAATCCTTTCTCGATATCGTTTTATCAGAATTAGTCTTAAAATGGAGTTTTTAACGTCTGATAGTTAAATTCACCGTTCTGGAGCAATACCTCCTAAATGGTATTGTCTGGAGTCGCATCTAGTATAAGTTCTTACTTTGATTTTAATGCATACATAAACTGAAAATGAAAAAGCTGGAATATGGTTTCCATTAAAATGAAAACGGAAAAATAAAAAGAAATAAATAAACGTTGAGGCTGATTATCAGGGAAACAGACTTTATTGTGGAATTTGGTTAATTTTAATCGATGCGAAATAGTAAACGAATTTTTGAAAAATACGTATCCTTTTCATATTTCATACCGAGGAACCATAGGGTTCTTCGGAACACAACTTGGGGACCTCTGTTCTAATCGAGTTAGAATAATAGTTAAACAACAAATAAATCTTTGAACTTCTTGCCGCTTGCCCTTCCTATGTCAGAATGTAATATGATCTTTTTTCCACCCCCTTCTTCATTCCATTTTTTTTCTTTAAGTTTTGCGTTTATAATTCCACATCTAATTTTCGACGCTTTTTATGGAAAAACTGTACCATTCTGTTAAATGTTCAGATATTTAAAATTTTATACTGTATGCGTTCTATTGTATTTTATTCGATATGAGTAATTGGTGCGCCCCATGCTTTTCAGGGGGATTTATCTCCTGGTAAACACAGGCTTGAAATTTCTTCAGTATTTTAAAAATATATTCTCCCACTGTTTTTCTTATATCTTATTCATTAAGTAAAGTTTAAAATTCAGCTAAGTACTAAATAATGATTTAACCCATTAATGCCACAAATAGTGATCTATCTATGAAAACTACTTGAGTGAAAAAAGTTATAGAGCACATTTATCTGCACTACATCAAGTGGATATTTCTTTCTGTTGCCAACCACTTAAGCTTAAGAAAATAACTATTCCATGAACTGAGACCGAAACATAAATATTTATACATAATTAATGTATACAACTATCTAGTTTCTACAAAATAATTCGTAAAATCGAGATGCTTCTGCTACCAATTTTTTTTCTTTTTTGAATACTTTCAAAAGGACGCCAAGCTCAAATGAGTTAAATCGCTTGATATTTAAAAAAAAATCTTTTGATTTTAATTTTACTGTTAAGGAGTAATAGGAATTTTTCTTAATAAATTTTATGTAATTTCGGGTCAATTATTTTTAGTATAATAAGTTTTCTAACCTTATCTCAAGGAATATTCTAAGAAGAAACGTTTTTCTCATGACGTTACAGATCAATTCAGAGGATTCTGTTATCTGCATCGCTATTTAAAAATATATAAGTAACAAAGTTAAGTACTGTTGCTGGAAACATACTTGAATGCATACAAAACATGCATTAAATACTTACAAAAATTTAATCATAAAAGAAATCGCACAAAAAAATCCCAGTTATAAACTAAAATTCAGAAATGTACTTGAGGTATTAAAATAAAATGTGTTTTTGAATATAGTGTTTTAATATAAGGAAATTGTATAGAATTTTCATTTTTCCGAAGCATTCCATACTATTTACTGAAGTATAAAACAAAATTGTATGAAAATATTCCTTTTTAAAATGTCGCTTTATATGAGTGTTGTTTTTAATTTCGAAAGAAGTCGAAATATGATTTTCGCTCCCTGAAGCTTATAAACACATATTTACTAAGAATTTTAAAACTGTAAAAATATAAACATGACTTAATTAATCTCATATTAATGTAACATTTTTATCTTTATTTCTCTTTAAAAACGTTGAATAACTCCTGAAAATAAAGGAAAAATTTTAAGAAAACTTCGTGAAATAAAGTAGTTTTTAGAGTATTATAAGATATTCACAATAATTTCATAGTTATTAAAATTAATAATAAAGTGCACATAGGATGCAATTTTTTTCCAATCCCATTTGTCATATTTAGTTGCCCAGTGGTTGCGACTATTAATTTTTTTCCTTTAAGACAAGTTGTTTTAAAGTTACTAAGGTTACTTACAATATTTTCGCTGAGGTAATGAGATATCTATAATTGAAAATTTTATATGCCTTGTCCTTAATGAATTTTGTTTATGAAGCTTTAATTACAAACAAAGTAAAAAATTTAATGTTTTCCTCTTGGCATATTTTAGATTCGTCTTGTCTCAGCTTGTTTTGAAAGCTGGCCTACAAGTTAATGCCATACTCTGATGTTAACGGAATATTATGGATAAGTACCTTTTGTATTAATTCTTATTAATTGTATTTAAATGTCACAGGGCTGCTAGGGGTCACTAAAATCTAGTTAAATTATGTGAACAATGCTTATTTAGATTTTACTTTATAACCGGCGTTGAGAAGCCGACCCATTTTTGACATTACGACTATCTAAGTTCAACTCCGTCGTGTTGCACTTCTGTACCTAACCCAGAAGACAAGGATTCTATAACCCTTTGGTTTTTGATTTTTCTTTTGTGTACAGTTCTTTAAGACATGAGTGATTGTGACTGATATATATATATATAAATTTTTTTCTCAAATAAAGCAATCTCAAGTATAATGGCAGATAAGATTTTACTTTTTCACTTCTTTACATTTGATGTTTTGTTGTGTAAATATTTTATAATGTACGTTTTTTTTGTTTTCCTTTTTTGTTCATCTTTTTAAGGAACCTTAAGATTTAATGTAACTTTTATTTAATGCAAAACATCGGATTGATTTTTTAAACAAAATATTCTTAACGGGAAAAATATTTGAAATGAGGCATAATTACAAAATGATAAATATGTTCTTCTATTAATTTTTAACTTGGTTCCATATTAGAATTAAATAAAAACTTTGAACACATCAAATAGATTTTTTAAGCAACATATTAATTTCAATAGCAAATTAATTTTGTATTTTTATAACAAATTTTTGCATAAGAAATTTCACCAAAATTTGTATTTGGTTACAGAAAAAAATACACTTTGCTTTTTTCATTTAAGAGTGTATAAAAGAAAAATAATAGTACAGATATTAAAATATTTAAACATCTTTTTCGTTAATTATAATTTTTTTTAAAGCAACTTCACATTTATTCTGCTTTTTTGTAAGCACAAAGTGATTTATAGCAAAATTGATAGCTGGATATTGCTTAGATAATCTGGTAATTTTAGAATATTACATCAACAACTTTTCTTTTTAGGTATCTGACTGGGTGAAAATCAGCAATTACGATAAAAAAAATTTTGATTTTATTTTGTTATTCATATTTAAACTTTTGTTCATTAGCTTTCTCAAACCATTAAAAGTTTAATCTCCAATTTTCAGAAATGAAGTTATTTTTTCGTATGTTGTCAGGTGAAACCAAACCAAAATTAAACTCACGAAAACGACACTAAAATGCTTTGCTTTGAGTATTGGAACCTTTATTTATTTCTATAAATTACATATATATATATATATATGATAAATAAAATTCATTTTCAGAATGAAATTTTCGGATTTTTAATTTTTGTGTTGTTAGAATATTTTTAAATTTAAAGTTTTCTTGCATTTTAAAGGCATTTTCTGGAGAATATTGGTTTTGAGAAAATTTCCTTACTCTATCACACATTAACAAAAAATAGTTTATTAAAGAATTCTTCAAATTTTAAATGTAGATTTTGTATTATTTCAGCGTTGTTTTTAAGTAAAAGCTATTTCATTGTTTTTTTTTCAATATTAGGATTTTAGTTCAAAACATAGGTAGCCATATTATTGATCTGTAAAAAAAAATATTTTTAAATTTAAGCTTTACATATTGTTGTGGAGCAGTTAGCGTGATATGAAAAATTTGTAGTTTTTAAGCTCAAACTTGCCCTTATTTTGAAAAATTATTTTACAAATTTTTAAACTTTCAAATTTTAGCTTGCTTACCAAACATAAAATTAAAATTTTAGTCGAGTCTTTTTTTAAAAAAAAATTTCGCCGAAACCGGCCGAATACCTTAAATTTGAATTGTATTGTTTATAAAAAGTTTTTTTCGTACTCAATATAAAAAACAAGTATATTTGAACTTCGACTTATAACACTACACACAATGTACTATTTAAAATACCTGGAGTAATGTTTTAACACAAAAAATAAATTTTGAGGTAGTTTACAAGGGTGTAGACGTTGCCCTTTCAAAAGTATAAAAATGAAGTAATTTAGTTTTCAAAGATAAAAATAATAGTTTAATTTCTAGCAGGACTTAAGCCTCTGAACAAGGCTTTATTTCAATACATTTATTCAAATCCAGTGTTTCACTTGTAATAATTCACTTGTAACCTCTGAGCAAGGCTTTACATATACATATATTCAAATTCAGTGTTTCACTTGTAATAATTTAAAATAGAATACTAGAAATACTTCTTTCTTTGCTAATATTTTTGAAATTCCTTTTTCAAGTTCTCCCTTCGTTATTTTGTTTGTACTATTGAACTTGTTCTTTTCTTCGAAACAAAAATATTTGCAATTAATTTATTGCTGTTTTACTATAAAAAGATATAGTTGGGTTAATTAACAGACGTAACCAAAAGAGAAAAAAAAACACTAGTGATTGTTTAGTTTTTCCTTCCTTTCCAATTAGTATTTTAGACAACGATCACATTGTTCGTTATTGGTCCTCAACAAGATGCATACGGAATCGTTCAGATATTCTCTTTTAAAAATTCTTAACATTTGTTTTATTAGTATTTCTGTAATAAAAGGTAAATATTTTTCAAGATAAACTCGTTATTATTTTTATTCATGTGTCAAAAATCAATCCACATGTTTCGCACTGAGACGGTTCAATTTTATTATTTTTGTTTTATTGTAGTTGTCGATTTGAAAATTCTATTTTAAATGATAAGAAGTAAAATGACATTATTTTAATTAATGGTACCTCACTAGCAGCCCTGTTAACTTTTGTTCTTCGTAATTGTTTTAATGTGATACATACCGTTGTGCAATGTTCACAAACCGGTTTAGTTATTAATGTATATAGTGTTCTGCCCCAGAAGTAATGAGACTATAATATTCTATGGTCACCCATCGCATGGAAAGCGTACATAAGTTGTATGGTTTCTAAGTACGAAGCGCATGTTGGGTGGGATTGATGGATGAAACGTTAGGTTGGGATTGATGGATGGAACATTGGATTGGGACTGATGGACGAACTGGGTGGATTTGATGCTGGGCAGTCTTATAAGAGGTCGCTATAATGCTGGAGAAACATTTTGTGATAAATTTTGTTTTACTTACATTATTAATTTTCAACATAGAACGTTCAGATAAATTAAGAGTATAACTTGGAGTTTCAAGTGCGGAAATGTTTTCTTTCTTTCGAAATATCAAAATAAGAATTATGGCAGAATTTACTGCGTAATCCTGAATAATTATTCTTACAGAATTTGTTTGCATTTTGATATTTAAAAAAAAAAAATTAGCGTTTTATAACTTGTTTGACTCATAGTTTATTCTGAATTCTTTTTCTATACTATAAATTTTATATTACCCACGTAAATAAGACAGAATTTTTCATAAAGCGTTTCTCCAGCAGTAGTGCGCCCTCTTATGGATAAAATGTGATTTGGCTCAAACTTGGAAATGATCAGGATCTCGCAGTTGCTGAGGGCTTAAAAGTCTTTTTGTTTGTCTCAGCATGATTCAAGACAAAAAAAAAATCAACGTTACGCCAACAAGTTCTGCACCGAGTTTCAGCAACTTGTGTGTGAACACGTTCAGATTGTTTGCAGAGATGGTATCCTGTCTCGTTCTTTAGTTTTAAGTGGTATATTATGACCAAATGTGATCTGGATCACACGGTAAATAAGAAACACTCCAGTATACACACAAAAAAAAAAACACGAGAATGTGAAGCGAATACAAGTTACTTTGAACTCATAACAGGACTCATTGCTGATGAAGTAAGGCTTTGAGGAATGAAACTCATCGAATCATTCTTGGCATCATTTCTCGCTGTTGGTGAAGAAAAATATGATAAATCTTCTGCCTGATGTGTATCGCCCAATTTTTTTTTAAATATCTAACCAATCTTATAAATTTTGAGATAGTATGCAGTAAGAAAAAAAAAGGCCCAAATGCATAAACTTAGTTTTATAGAAATGAAAGATTCAAGAACTCTATTTTACCACACTCACAAATAAGAAA
>NC_092212.1:81275987-81290008 GCF_043381705.1 Parasteatoda tepidariorum | reverse complement strand
AACATTCCTTGTCAGTGCGACTTTGGCTATACATAGGGCAAACAAGATGCGGTTTAAAATTCAGGCTTAAGGAACACGACAGATATGTCCGTTATCAAAAACTCGAAAAATCATTAATTGTTTCACATTGTTAGAATCTTCGGCATAAATTCAATTTCGGCAAAAATTATTTCCACCTCAGTTACATCAGCTTATCTTGATACCCTGGAATTTTGTTTTATTCATATGAATGCCGATTTCCTTGTTAACGACATTAGGTCCTCACCTAATGTCGTTGAATGGCCACCCAAGACGTGAAGGCCATTCCATTATGCCCAGCTAAATATTAGTGGGCGAAGGAGCCAATAAGATAGACTTCTACCTACTGGTGCTCCGGTCCTTGGACTAACTGAAGCTGAACATTCCCTCACCAATGACTTCGTTGACTTTTGATATGGATGCTGCATCGTCCGTCGCGCACATTAATCTGGGACGAGCTCGAGGTTTAGGCAGAGGGCCGGCCTCGACTGATAAGTATACGACAGTCTCCACAAGACTCAAAGACCTTGAAAATATTACAGTGCAATATAAACGGTTTGACCACACCGGCGACGAGAACTTAATTGGACCAACTATTAGAAATTGCAATTAACAGAGACATCCAGGTAGTTGCTGTACAGGAAACTAAATTAAAGAAATCTTCAGCTCTTAAGATCAAGGGATTCGATATTTATAGAACTGACAGATCTACCAAGGGTGGAGGAGGCTTTGCATTTTTCATCAGGAATGTTAAATATCAAAGTATTGACACTTCAATTGTCCAATCTTCGGACCTAGAAATCCAAGGTATTGTGATTTTTTGGAGAGGAAAACCCTTTCATATCTTAAACGTTTACCACCCCCCCCCCAACTCAAAAAAATCTCGGAGGAGTGGAAAACACCCCCAACTTATAATTGGTACAAGGGATCAAAACCGGGTTTGTCCCTTGACCTCCCGCGTGACAGACGTACCCGGACTGTTCTATAAAGGCTTGCTAGCGGTCACATCAAGTGCCTCACTTTCAAAGAGGGCAGGAAAGCCTTCGTCACCTGCACCGAGTGCCAAATGCACCTCCTGAGCACCTCTTGGATTGCATGGGACTCTCTAAGGAAGATCTCTTTAGCAATCCTCTCCCAGTCTTCGACTTCCTTTCAGTCAACGAACTCGTGGATCTTGTCCGACTCCGTCAGACAGTGAGGATAAGCAACAACAAGAACAGGTCCTCACCAAAGTGCGTGGAAATTCATTTTACCCTGATTTACCCTTCTCTGTTACTGTGGTTCCATGCTCTGTTTGTCCTTTTCTCTCTCTCAGCTGTGGTTTTTCTAATTTAGTTACTAATTTTTATTTTTCCATTTTTGTTCGCAACTTTACGTTTTATATTTTAAATCACTTTTGTTTCTTTTCATTCACGATTGGCAAGTTTAAAAAAGGGACGCCATGTTTTTGAACGCTTCAAAGATGAAGACAGTTATTTTCAATTTCTATGTTTTTAAAGAGAATGAAGTTTTTAATCAAGTGAAGCCATATTTTCATCATCATCAATGACTCGACAGCCCAAGGTGGGCCTTGGCCTTCTCAAGTTTTTTCGATACTAACCTTTTTTTTTTTTTGCTAGTGTTTTTCAGTTTTTAGTTTTTAAGACCAAAAGGTCTTTCTCTTGGCCATCTATCCATCTCAAATTAGGCCTGCCTCTTTTTCGTGTGCCAGCTTGTCTGGCATTGAAAACTCGTTTTGTGGTACAGTCTTCGTCCATTCTGATAACGTGGCCTGCCCATTTTATTCTTTGTCGTTTAATAAAGTTAATAGTGTCAGGTTCATTGTATGAGTGATAAAGCTCTAAATTTGATCTTCTAAGCCACACACTATTTATTTTTTTTGAATTCCTCCAAAAATATTTCTCAAGACCTTTCTCTCAAAGGTACTCAACATAGCTTCATCCTTACAGGATATGGTCCAGGTTTCACAAGCATATGTTAAAATTTATATTATAAGTGATTTATAAAACTTTTGTTTTTCTATGAATTACATTAGATTTTATGCATTTTCGAATTCAATTAAAAAAATTAATGGCAATAGTAATTCTTCTTTGTATTTCAAGACATTATGGTTTTCTTAAAAATAAAACCTCGAAAGAACTGCTATAAACGTTGAAAATGGCTATTACGGAAACATATTTCTTAATAAATGAGAATTTTATTGTGAATTAAACAACGACATGGGAAATTATCAATTTTTCATAAATGCATGATCTTTTCATAATTTAGTTCAATATTAAGTATTATTATATTCAAGTTATTGGAAAAATTATATATTTTATTTAAATATTTGCCATTTTTTTACTTCGGCATTTAACTTTCAATTATTTTCTAATATCAACCAAATTATTACAAAACAAATAATAGATTATTGATCGGATCTAAACAAAGATTTTAAAAGTTAATGCTGGTTAAAAAAAAAAAATTTTTTTTCAAAGCCCCTAAACATTTGCACGGAACTCTCAAAAAATTTTCTATTTTTATCAACCTATTAGAATTGCATTTAAAACTATTGATAGACTTTCAAACAAGAGATAACATTTCCTAACAATCAAAACAACTAATAAAAACTACCTGCATCAAGGGCGATGCTACTTTCTCTTATTCCTAACTCTGCTTTAATTTTATTTTATAACTGGCGTTGAACAGGTGACCCAATTCTAAGTTTAGGACTATCAATGTTCAACTCTGTAGTCTAGTAATTTTAAGCCCAACCCAGAATACAAGGAAACTCCTTATTCAAGCATTGAAACAAATTAACCTTGGGAGGTCATTTTGATGGAACTAACCCGCATTCACGTTACACGTAGAGGAAAACCATGAAACCTCTCATGGTTGGCCCAACGGTAAGGCGGTTCTAACCCACGACGCGTCTACCACTGATGACATTTTACGTCAGTTCTGTACTCGGTGCGAGCCAGGTGCAAAACTTGTATCAACCAGCCACCTTGGGATTCAAACCATGGTCACCTCCATTGGGAGGAAAACACTCTAATTCCTAAGCCACTGCAACTCAAACTCTGCTGTTATTACTTGCGTTGAACAGCTGACTCAATTTTGAGTTTACGACTGTCAATGTTAAACTCCGTTGCTTTTTAGTTAACGTAATCCAGAAGATCAGGGAACTCCTGGATCAAGTATTGGGAGAATTTTGCCTTTGTAGAGGACTATTGTAATGTAACTAACCGCATTTGCGTAACAAGGGGAGAAAAACCACCAAAACCTCCCATGGTTAGCCTGACGGCAAAGGGACTCTAAACCATGATCCGTCTACCATTGAGGATATTATACGTCCACACTGTGTTCGATGCAAGCCGGGTGCGGAATTCGAATCGATTAGTCATGGCAAAAATTCGAACCCGGGACACCTTAATGGAAGGCAATACCCTGAGCCATCACGGTATTAAATATATCAATATTGCCTTTAAATATACCAATTGTGCAATTTTCTTTTAATTTTTTTTTACTTGTAACATATTAAAACATGATATGAATTATTGGAGCTGTGAGTAATAATGAGCATCTTGGATCTTAGGTTCCCTATAAGCCACTTAGCAAATGAAAAAATTTTAAAGCTCTTTGAAAAAAGTATTTAAGTTCTTTTTTGCAAATTGTTTTCGAGTTTTGATATGACAATTTTTTTAATACTGTAAAGTGATATTAACGTATTATCTCACATAAACGTATGAAATTCGTATCAATCAAAATTGTATTCTGTGGCACCACTGTAGTGCTAATCGTGCTTCATTTTTCTTCTTCAATAAAAAATTTAGCATACCAGGAGATGTCATTTTCTATAGAAATTTTAAAGATTTTTCAGTTTTTTCTTCGATCTGTCTATTACTCTTTTGTAATTATAGCGTATAAGTGAAACTTTTTTAAAAGAGCCAATAGGTAAAATAGAAAAAGTTATTGTATAACGCAAAATAAATTAATATAAGAAAAATTGCTTAAAAAATATAATTTATATCAGTGTTTTTAACAAGATTAATAATGATAAATTTGAAATCTGAAACGAATTTAATAATCAAATTATTTTTTATTTGCGTAACCATTATTTAGAGAATGGCGAAAGATGACAAAAAATACTAAAAATAGCAAATTTTTAAATTCTTAGTTGAATTTGATTAAATTTTCAGCTTAAAATAGCATAAAAGCTTGAAGTAGCGAGACTGCGCGGAACCCATACGATACTGTGTATTTCAGATAGCAAAACCGCATTTGGTAACTTTGACGTAAATTCTAGTGGGGGAAAAAAAACTAAAAAACGAGGACGGAAATTAATTAAAAAAAATTACTATAGTAACTAGGAAAGGAGGAATTTTTTTTTAATCCAGAAAAATAAATACTCGTTATTAAAATATTTCGAATGTCACATAAATCCTAATATTTAAAGATGTATTCACGAAAAACTCAATGTATTTCCATATGAAGAAAAAAAATACGCTCAATGCTTCAAGAGTAAAATATCTTTTTAAAAACAGACTTAACACAAATGTAAAAACAGAACAGTAAGTCAAATTATAGTCAGAATAGCATTAGTTAAAATAATATTAGTAAAAAATAAGTTATCACAGAAAATTAAATATAAAAGATTACTTACCATTCAAATGAAAGATGAGACACGCAAACCACAGTAAGTTATCCGCAACCAAAGACAACACCACACACGAGAACTGAAATAGAAAATGCTTTTCAGAATACAGAACATCAAAAAAGAAAATTAAGAGCTATTGAAGCAACAGAGCAGTCGCATGTAGAAAGACTGCCTTTCCTTGTTTTTGCTGTTCCCCAATTTAAAATCATAGTTTCAAGGATAAAGATTCAAAATATCAATTTCTGAACTTTTAATTTTATAAATCTCATCAAATCCAATTTTAAATGTGGAAAATCTTACATCTTCTGAAAAGACAATTTCCTTGAAATGTACCTTTCAACTTTTACAACTTTTTCAACTTTAAATAATAAAGTGAATTCAATAAATAATTAATTTTTTTTCTCCAAGATCACAACCTCTAGAAACAGAGGAGTGTTTTATATGCATAAAAAGTTAGATTTATTTAGAGTAATGTCCTAATAAATTTAGTGCAAATTGATTTGGATATTCCCCTCGCTACTTCTCTAAGAAGACATAATTATACAAATACTTTTTTTTTACAAATAATAAAGAAATCAGCTATTAGTCAGGTGTAGCTAATAACTGTTTATTATAAAGTTATATCGCTTCTTTTTACTGTAACCATTCTTTTTTAAAATTATACTTTTCTTTTTAAAGTCCGAAATATTTTCTTCACTCTTTAGGTTTCACACTATTAATGTTTCTTTACATCGTTTAAGTTAGAGAATAACAAAGACCTCGAAACCATCGGAAATATATTCCATTAAAAGTTTTTAATGTTAGATATTTTAATATGATCTGAGATACTCAATCTATCATTTGTTTAAAAAAGTCATTTTTAATTAATTTAGATTAAGAAAACTCAATATTAATGGAAAAATAATAGTCAAAGTTCACATGCTTATTTATTTTTTTGAAGTGATTGTGAAGATAACAAATTCGAATTTACGTTGGCCTTTTCGGTGTTGATCTAGAAGTAATTTGTTTTGTCAGTGATTTTTTTTACATTAATTGTTTGTAATAAGAATAGTACTAGTTGCAACTTCATTATCTGCACTTATGTAATTAATTGATGGTATTTATTTCTTTGTTAACAATACAATTTCTAATTAGATATAGATAATATAGAAATAACATAAAATCCTTGTTCTGACAGTTACAAGATAATTTTATAATTATACTAATTTAAACATTTTAATAAATTATCCATTCTAAAATAACCTTTAAAAATTAAATAACTTAACAACATTCAATAATTTAATTTCCAACAACTTTCAATAACTTAAATTCTTTCAATAACTAAAAACCTAAAATCAATTAAATCACAATAAACATAGTTATAAAAAAATGAAAAGAGAAACAATATATATTTCGATATAAATGTCGAAATAAAAACAAAAACTTGCAAGATAAATCCAAACCATTACCTTTAGAATGCATTGAATTACAATTAACCACTCCACTAGAAGAGAGAGAATACTACTTTGGTTTTTTATTGTTGTTATAATCTTAAATTGTTTCCCCCTAATTTGTTATTTGGAATGATCCTAACTAAAGTCACCAACTTAAAATTAGCTGAAAACGTTTGAAGTATAATTCGTTGGCTCCGCCTTCATCACGTGGCTTCATCATCGCTACTTTTGGGAGAAGATTGTGAACAAACCTGAACAATATTGCTATTTGGCGATCGTATGACTAAAATAGTTATTTCGCAATCTTTATGTGAATTTTTTTTTTTTTAACATTAAGTGTTTCATAAATTTGATTATTCTAACTTTTGAGTGAATAGTTTGTTCTTTTTGAGACCTTTTGCTGTGAAAATAGCAGTTTTTTTATTTAAAATATATTTAATTAGCTAGAGTAACGAAAGGTATAATATCTGATGATAAAGCGAAGTAAGTGACTGAAAAAGGAATCACTGCTTGAGTTTGGCAGGCATTAACAGCTGTCTCAATTTTTAACTTGGAGATGTTTCTCCTCTTACTCCCGAACTGAAATGAACTCTGCGACCGAGAAGGTGGAGCCAAGTGCCAACTTTTGGTGAACGAACTATAATTGCTACATGGAATTTTAAAAATCCTGATTTTCTTTAAGTATATTAAAATAAATTGTGAAGTGCTTTACAGTTTTAAAAAAACTGAGATATATCAGAACTAGATACGAGAACGAAATACTTTATTATGCATTTAAATCGTTTAGTCAAAAACATAATGATGCATTTTATTAAAACAAATGAATTTATAATGGTTGCGATTTTCGAATAAGTTTTATTTATTTCAAATTTCAAACCCTTGTTTTTTTCAAACCATTATTTTTATCACTACGTTTCATATCACTACGATGTGATTTTATCACTACGGCAAAATAATGAAAACTAACGTAGAAATATTCTAACTTTCGACCGCTCTCGGGTTCAAACTGTTGAGACAATTTTTTTTTTCTTCTTCAGATTGCGGCTATCCCCATACTTTGAGGATCAAAAATCTCAAAATTTATCCAAAACAACAAAGAAAAATACGTTTACTCAGGGAAAGAACGTTTTTGAGTCTGAGTAACTTAAAATATAGTTGGCACTCATTAATTTGTATACTTATGGTTAAACTTGTATATAAGGCTACGTTGCCTGTAGTGTAAGACATATATTGAACCGAATATTGCATAGAGTAACATTTTATAATAACCTGTAGTGCGGGGGATAATATTATTTATTGTAAAGAGCCACATATTATACGGGCCATAATATAATGCTACATATTATATGAACTATATGCAGACACATATTACATGGGCTATATTATAGGGCCCCATATTATATGAGCTATTATATAGAGCTCCATATTATAATAGCTAATAATGTCGCAATAACTACGGCTCTGTAGTTAGGCAGTTTAAGGATAGAATCACTTCGGCATCGAGCTAACCGTAAGAGGTTTCCGTAGTTTTCTCTTCCACGTTATACAATAGACAGCACTTGTCTCATCGATCACGATATTGACGTAAAGTATCATCAGTGGTATATGGATCATATTTTACAACTCCTTGCCATTTTTCGTGTTTTTCCTCCCGCTGTAATGCAAATCCTGGTTAGTTCCATCAAAAGGTCCTCCTAGAAGGTTAGTCTGCTGAGTGATCCAAAAATTCTCTTATATTCAGGGTTGGGTTCTTTATTTCAACGATACAGAATTGAATGACAGTTGTAAACCCGTAAACGGTTCCAGATATTAATTCATTATGTTTTAATCTATTTTAAAATATATTGACTAATATTGAAATGAGCTATTTTAAAAACTATGAAATTTTTAGAAAACCCAAAATTGGGAAGTTAGACAGATTTAAAACCATTAAAATCACAACATATATTACATTTTGTGTTCATATAATAACAGTGCTAGCTGCATATACACTATTTGCACTTTTGTAACTAATTGATGGTAATTATGNGCTAGCTGCATATACACTATTTGCACTTTTGTAACTAATTGATGGTAATTATGTATTCGTCACCAATTCATACAATTTTTAACTGAATTCATATAAAAGAGAACATAATTCTTTGTTCTGCAGTTACAAGTTTATAATTTATACAAATTTAAATATTTTAATATAAATTATTCTTCCTAAAATAACCTTATAAAGATTGAATAAATTTACAACATTCAATACGTGATAATTATTCAATAACCATTCAAAAACCAATAATAAACTATAACTATTCAACTTTTGTTATAAATTAAAAAATACCATTGTTAAAGAAAAAACTAATAAGAAAAAGCAATTAAATCACAAATATAAGCAAGACTATAAAATAAATGAAAAGAAAAAGAAATAGGAAACAAAAAATTCTATATTATATATAGCAAAGAAAATTGAAACTTATTTTGTTAAATCCTTACCATTGCTTTCAAATTTCTCAAATTTTAAAAAATATAAGCTGACAGATTAAAAAAAAATTATGTAATAAACGCAGATTTAACATTTTTCTACTATCATTCATCGAAGTGAAAGAGAATTACAAACTGAGAGAGAGAATACTAATCTATTTGTTAAAAAATATTTCAATTCCGTTTTGGTTTTCCAGGGTTGCCATAATCTTATATTTGGAATGTTCCTATCTGAAGTCGCCAATTTAAAATCCCCGATTAATAAAATTTGAACTTAATGTTACTTACAATTTCGACAATTAGATTTTCATATAGAATATTAAAATGTGTTGAAAATTCTTTGCTATTTTAAAAAATGCTGACAAAGATCAGACCTAGAAACAAAACATTTTAAACTCAATTTCAAAACATTTTAAAACCAATTTCAATCATATAGTTTATATACTTTATTTTATTAAAACAAATGATTTTGTATAGGTTTATGATTTTCGAAACAGTTTTTTATATCTCTAATTTTTAAACCGTTGTTTAGAATAAAACAATATCTATCTGAATTTCTTTTCTAATCTATGCAAATTTCTTTTTGATCAAAAATGTTAATTTTCTTTGAATGTTTCTTTTTACAGAATAATTTTGTCACTACCTTTTAGTTAACTTGTTTCCCTGCCTTAAAGGATAGTAAGTTATGATGAAAAGTTCAACTTTCCGATTGACTAGAGCGCTTGAATTTTATTCAGAACACCTTACTTCATCCTAATTTGATTCCTGTCTACATTTTATGACTAAAATAAGCTTATCGTCATAATAATTTCCTTTTAACTAATTAAGAGCTTTTTAGAACTTTTTAAACGAATCGAAATATTTTTAAACAAAGTACTAAAATACTTTTAACCAAACATTGTTATAAACTACAAATGATTTTTCACAAGTATTTCTTATTTATTAATATTTTATTTAATATTAGTAAAAAAAAACTTTAAATTGTTATAAAAATGTTTACATTATTTCTAAAAAGTGTAATTTTAAATGGCAAAATGCAAAAATTGAACAAAATGGGTCGAAAAGTTTTTGGGCTGCGGTTCTCAAATGGCGTTCCGTTGAAAGATCACAGGAGTTCCGTGAGTTGGTACCTAAATTAGTACCTAAATTTCAGTTAATATGCGAGCAATAAAACTGACCGATAAACTATTGAGAAAACAGCGCTTTTTTTTAAAAAAAAAAATCTAGTTTTCATAGATTAATAGTTCATCTCTCAAAATATTTTTGTAATAATTTTCAAAATAAAAATCTAAATAAGGAAAAGGAGAGAAATGAAGAAATTTAATCGTACAGAAGAGAAAATGAAGTTATGTTTCAAAGTCATTCTAGGTTATCAACTTTTAAAAGCTTTGTAACAAACATATTAAAAGATTTTTGAAAAGTAACAATATTCAAATTAAATAGTTTTGTTAAATCAAAGTTAATCTAATCCACGTAATCCTGGATAAGAAAATTTTTTAAATTACTATAAAAAGAAGAAAAATAAAAAGATTGGGAAATTTATCGGATGGCCACTGTCTACTAGAGGTAGATTTATTGGTAGCCACTTTTTTTGCGTTATAAGCATTTTAATTATGATTTTGCTTCGAAATTTTTATAAAAATATTATTCTTAGTTTAAAAAGGATGTTATTAAATTTTAAGAAATTATTATTGAAACAATATATTATATGCATTATTATAACATCGTGTTTTAAGGAAAAATAAGATATAATAAGTTTGATTTTAGAATGGTTTTTCTCATAATTTTAATCTATTAGAATGAAATATAATAACTTTTTGAAAAATGGAGCCTCCTAGTTAAACATAAAAAATTCAAATTTCTGCAACTACTGCTCACAGCTTTATCTCTGTTCTTTCATTGCTCATTTTTGTTCCTTTTTTTATCTTTTACATTTGATATGAATTTTTCAATTTCTATTTTATTTCCAGATGAATTTTATTCTCCAATCATTGCTATGCTTTTTTTTTATTTGCATTTTATTGCTAAGCTTTTCCTTGGGAAATTTTTACTTTTGGAGGTTTATTTACTATTTCTGTCATTCCAAATTCACGCTTCATTGTCATTTGGAACGGTTGCGCCAAAGACGGGCCACCTGCTCTTTCCCCCAGTTTCATCTATCAGCAAAATAACAAAATCAAAAAACTGCCTACTTTTTAAGAAGTTTCTTAAAAAGTAGATACAAATGAAAAAGTAGATACAAATGAAAAAAAAATATCACTAAAGATGGCGAAAATTTCTAAATTCTTAGTTAAATTTGATGAAATGTTAGGCTTAAAATAACATAAAAGTTGGAAGTGGCGATACTGCGCGGAACCCAAACGATACTGTGTACTTCAGATAGCAAAACCGCATTTGGTTACCTTGACATAAACTAATTCTAGAGGGGGGAAATAAAAAACGAGAAAGGGAATTAATAACAAAAATATTACTAGAGTCATTAGGAACGGTTTTAATTTTTTTTTTATCCAGAAAATAAATACTCGTTATCTAAAAATTTAAATTGTCACATATATCAAAGCATTTAAAGATAAAGTGATCAAGAAAAACTCAAAACGTATTTCTTTATAAAGAAATAAAATATGCCCAATGCCTTAAAAGCTTCAAAAGTAAAATATAGCTTTTTAAAAACAGGCTTAATTTAATACAAATATAAAAAAGAACATTAGTTAAATCATCGTAAAAATAGCGTTAATAAAATAATAGTTAAAATAATATTAGCTATAAATAGGTTAATACAGACAAATAAAAATAAAAGATTACTTACATTGAAAGGAAAGATTAAACACAAGCAATCCACGCTTAATTGATTCTCAACAAAAGACAAAATCGAGAACTGAACTATAAAATGCTTTTCAGAATACGGAAGACACATTTAGAGTGACGCAACAGAGCAATCGCCTAAATCAATTAAATAACAATTTTAAACATAGTTATAAAATAAATGAAACTAAAAACAAACAGAAATGCAAATATATAATAAATGTAGAAACGAAAATTGAAACTAGCTAGATAAATCCAAAACATTACCTTTAATCCTTTCTAATTTTCAAAAATCTAATAAATGACACTCTTTCAGATATATAATAAAACCAAATAATAAAATTTCAACAATAGAATGCATCGAACTTCACTAGAAGAGAGAGACTACTAACTTTGGTTTTCTAGGGTTGTTATAATCTTGAACTGTTTCCCCCTCATTTGCTATTTGGAATGTTCCTAACTAATGTCGCCAATTTAAAATTCGATGATTAAAAACGTTTGAAGCAAATGTTGCACGGAATTTTAAAATCCAGATTTTCTTTAAGTATATATAAGTTGCGCGAAGTGCTTTACAGCTTTAAAAATACTGACATAAATCAGAACTAGATATGAGAACGAAATAATTTATTACGCATTTAAATCGTTTAGTCAAAAACATAATGATGCATTTTATTAAAACAGGCGATTTTATATTGGTTACGATTTTCAAAATAGTTTTATTTATTTCAATTTTTAAACCCCTGCTTTTGAATAAAACAATAAATATCCAAATTTCTTTCGAAGTTTTTTTTCTTCTTTTTTTTTGCACCATGATTTTGTCACTACGTTTTAGTTAACTTGCTTTCGTGCCTATGAGGACGCGCCTTACTGTAAAAATTCGCCCCATTTCCATCTGACTAGACTATTCAATTCTCATTTGTAGCGCCAAACTTCATGCTAGTTTATATCGTTACGCTATTTCCACACATAAAATGTATTACCATTTTGTGACCAAACTGGAATTTATCGTCAGTAGAAGTTTCAACCTGCTTCCAATTAACTAATGTGCTCAAATGCTATCTTGAGCTTTATAACTAATAACAATGCATGCTCCAATTATTTCAAAATATAGTTTAATCCTAAAAGCAGGAGCATGGCCAAAAGTTATATTCCTTCATGTTAATTTTACGTATTTTTCGGCATCTTGAGATTTTTTAAGATAATTGAAAAGAATTTGAACTCAAATATTAAATTGTTTTAATCTAGAAAGTCCCTGTAAAAAAAATAACTTTTTTAAGCTTTTTTTTATTAATTTATATAATAATAGGAAAAAGAAATGACAAATTTTTACGAATGCTATTTTTGATGTCAAAACACAAAAGGTGAATAAAATCAGTTTCACAGTTTTTGAGCAATTAAATAATTCGATTAGCTTTATATGTTATCAGGATATGGCAAAATATTTAAAATTAACGTAAGGATTTTCAAACTTTTGACCGCTCTCTGGTTCAAACTATTGAGACATATTTTTTTTCTTCAAATTGCGACTATCCCCATACTTTGAGGATCAAAAATCTCAGAATCCATTTAAAAAAAAGGGAGGGGGGTACGTTTATTATTCAGGAGGAAAGGAACGTTTTTGAATTTGATTCCTAACTTAAAATATCGTCTGCACTCAATAATTTGCATTTTTATGGTTAAATTTATATATAAGGCTACGTTGTCTGTAGTGTAGAACACATACAGTGGTGGCCAAAAGTGTGGAAATTTTTTTAAAGTTTCACGTTTTTCAACTTTCTGTGCTTGTAGAATATATTAATTTTCACTTAAATACAAACGTTTATATATCAAATTGAAAGCAATTTAATGTAGAATTTAATAATAAATACAGTAGTACAATACCTGTATTACAAACTAATAGTAAGATCCATCTTAGATTTGCATTTTTTTAAAGTGATACTTACACAATCAATACTTAGTAGGATAACCCTTATTTTTTAAGACAGCTTTACAGCGTCTTTTCATCGAGTGAACGAGAGTTTGGATTTCATCTTTCGTAATCACATGGTGCCAAGAATCAATTATAGCTTCAATAATTGTCTTTTATTGGATGGACGTGTTTTTCGTACAAGAATTTTCAAACGTCGCCATAAATTTTCAATTGGATTGAAATCAGGGCTGTTTCCTGGCCATGGTAATATATCTATGGTAATATATCTTGAAACCATGCTTTGCATACTTTTGCCGTGTGGCATGGAGCTGAATCCTGTTGAATAATAAATGGTGCGTTGTAGGGGAAGAGATCCCTGATGGAAGGTATCAATTTTAGTTTCAGGACAGTTTCGATGTATTTTTTGGCATCCAGGATGCCATCAATCACTTGAATTCGGCCCACACCATCTGCAGACATACATGCTCAAATCATGACATTTTTTTAGGTTTTTTGTAGTTGCTTCAATGCAATCAGGATGAAGTGCTTCACCTACTCTACGCCTCACGTATTTTCTATCATCCCTACCAAAGAGCGATATTTTACTCTCATCGCTCCAGATTACTTGCTTCCATTGATTTTCTGACCATTTAATGTGTTCTTTTGCCCACTTAACTCGTTTTTCGCGTTGCTTTTGATTTAAATATGGTTTTTTTCCTGGGAATTCTAGCTTGTAGTCCAAATCCTGATAACC
>NC_092212.1:81265008-81275420 GCF_043381705.1 Parasteatoda tepidariorum | reverse complement strand
ATGCTCCAATTATTTCAAAATATAGTTTAATCCTAAAAGCAGGAGCATGGCCAAAAGTTATATTCCTTCATGTTAATTTTACGTATTTCTCGGCATCTTGAGATTTTTTAAGATAATTGAAAAGAATTTGAACTCAAATATTAAATTGTTTTAATCTAGAAAGTCCCTGCAAAAAAATAACTTTTTTAAGCTTTTTTTATTATTTTATATAATAATAGGAAAAAGAAATGACAAATTTTTACGAATGTTATTTTTGATGTCAAAACACAAAAGGTGAATAAAATCAGTTTCACAGATTTTGAGCAATGAAATTATTCGATTAGCTATATATGTTATCAGGATATGGCAAAATATTTAAAATTAACGTAAGGATCTTCAAACTTTTGACCGCTCTCTGGTTCAAACTATTGAGACATATTTTTTTCTTCAGATTGCGGCTATCCCCATACTTTGAGGATCAAAAATCTCAGAATCCATTTTTTAAAAAAAAAGGGGGGGGTACGTTTATTATTCAGGAGGAAAGGAACGTTTTTGAATTTGATTCCCAACTAAAAATATCGTCTGCACTCATTAATTTGCATTTTTATGGTTAAATTTATATATAAGGCTACGTTGTCTGTAGTGTAGAACACATACAGTGGTGGCCATAAGTGTGGAAATTTTTTTAAAGTTTCACGTTTTTCAACTTTGTGTGCTTGTAGAATATATTAATTTTCATTTAAATACAAACGTTTATATATCAAATTGAAAGTAATTTAATGTAGAATTTAATAATAAATACAGTAGTACAATACCTGTATTACAAAAAAAGTTATGCAACTAATAGTAAGATCTATCTTAGATTTGCATTTTTTTAAAGTGATACTTACACAATCAATACTTAGTAGGATAACCCTTATTTTTTAAGACAGCTTTACAGCGTCTTTTCATGGAGTGAACGAGTGTTTGGATTTCATCTTTCGTAATCACATGGTGCCAAGAATCAATAAATTAGCTTCAATAAGTTGTCTTTTATTGGATGGACGTGTTTTTCAAACGTCGCCATAAATTTTCAATTGGATTGAAATCAGGGCTATTTCCTGGCCATGGTAATATATTTATGCCCTTATTTTAAAACCATGCTTTGCATACTTTTGCCGTGTGGCATGGGGCTGAATCCTGCTGAATAATAAATGATGCGTTGTTGGGGAAGAGATCCCTGATGGAAGGTATCAATTTTAGTTTCAGGACAGTTTCGATGTATTTTTTGGCATCCAGGATGCCATCAATCACTTGAATTCGGCCCACACCATCTGCAGACATACATGCTCAAATCATGACATTTTTTTAGGTTTTTTGTAGTTGCTTCAATGCAATCAGGATGAAGTGCTTCACCTACTCTACGCCTCACGTATTTTCCATCATCCCTACCAAAGAGCGATATTTTACTCTCATCGCTCCAGATTACTTGCTTCCATTGATTTTCTGACCATTTAATGTGTTCTTTTGATTTAAATATGGTTTTTCCCTTGGAATTCTAGCTTGTAGGCCAAATCCTTATAACCTTCTTCTTACTGTTCTTGAACTTACTGCAATACCCGCTGCATTCATTTCACATCTAATGGCATGTGATAAAATTTTTCTATCTTGAAGGCATAGCCGTTTAATTTTTCTATCGGCAGTAGCACTTGTGCATTTTTTTCGACCTGATTTGGCTTTATTTTCCACTGATTTCGTTTTTTCATAACGTAAACAGAACTTTCGTACACCAGAACAAGTCACTGAACCACCAACTTGTCTTGCACTTTCAGCATAAGAGAGGTCATTTTCACTCAATATGGCAATTCGGTTTCTTTTTGTACTTGTCCAATTAGTTCTTCTTGTTGATGACATTGTTTAAAATTAGTTTAATTAAAAAAAGGATTTTAAATATTCAAAAACAGCAATACTCTATTTAATTGTACTAGTATGCATCATTCAACAAAATATTTCCACAACAATAACTCTTTTACCATCCAAATAACCTAAACTATAGGTACAGACATTTGATTGGTCCAAAGAGCAGTGTTTGTGATTGGCTAGTACGCTTTTATTACAAAACACGTACTTATTCAAAACGATTTGTGTTTGTTTGTGCTACTAAAATGACCATAACTTTTCTTGTAATACAGATATTTTAATTCTGTTTTTGTTATTAAATTTTACATTAAAATACCTTCAATTTGATATATAAACGTTTGTATTTAAGTGAAAATTAATATATCCTACAAGCACACGAAGTTGAAAAACATGAAACTTTCAAAAAATGTCCACACTTTTGGCCACCACTGTATAATGGACCGGATATTCCATATAGCCACGTTATATATAATGTAGCATTTTTTGTTTTCTATTTGTTTTTTCTTTTTATTTATTTTATAATTTTGCCTAGATTTGTGATTGAATTGGGTTTTTTTTCTTATTGTTTTTTTTCTTTAACAATGTTTTCTTTTTTAAATTTATGCCAAAATTTGATGGAAGTTGAACGGTTGTCGTTTATTATTGGTTATTGAATAGTTATTGTTGAGTAATTATCATGAATTAACTGTTGTAAAGTTATTTAATCTCTACTAGGTTATTTTAGGAAGGATAAGCTATTAAAATGTTTAAATTTGTATAAAATTTAAAAATTAATTACTCGCAACTTGCTGAACAAGGAATTATGCTCTTTTTATATTAATTCAGTTAAAAATTGTATGAATTGGTGACGAATACATAATCACTATCAATTAGTTACAAAAGTGCAAATAGTTTATATGGAGCTAGCACTATTATTTCATGAACTCAAAATTTAATATTTATTGTGATTTCAATAGTTTTAAATCTGTCTAACTTCCCAATTTTAAGTTATTTTCTCAAAATTTCATACTTTTTAAAGTAGGTCATTTCAATATTAGTCAATATATTTTAAAATAGATAAACATATAATAAATTAAAATCTAGACCATAAAATTTATGGGTTTACACCTATCAATGTTCACCTCCAAAGCAGTGAAATAAAAACCCAACCCTGAATACTAGGGAACTTCTGGATCACGCATTGGAACAAATTAACCTTCTGGAAGGCACTAGTGATGGAACTAACCAGGATTTGCTTTACAACGGGAGGAAAACCACGAAAAGCGGCAAGGAGTTTTAAAATAAGATCCATTTATCACTGATGATATTTCACGTCAACATCGTGATTGATGAGACACTGCTGTCTATTGTATTACATTGAAGCGGAAACCTCTTACGGTTAACCCGATACCAAACTGATTTTAACCTTAAAATGTATACCTTTGATACCTCAGCACCGTAGTTGTTGTGACTTTATTAGCTATTATAGTATGGAGCTCTATGTAATGCTCATATAATAAGGAGCCCTATAAAATAGCCCATATAATATGTGGCTGTATATTATAGTTTATCTAATATGTAGCCCTATATTATAGCCCATACAATATGTGGCCCTTTATAAATAACATTTTCCCCACTGTGCAAGCATTATAAAATGTAAAATTGAAACTTACTTGCTAAATCCATTAATTTCAATCTTCTCAATTTTTTAAAAATATAATCTTAAAAAAACTTGAAGTAATAAACGCAGATTTCAATTTTTTTTTGCTAGCATTTCTAGAAGTGAATACAATTTACTCCACTGGGAGAGAGAATACTTCTTATCCATTTTTTAAAAAATATTTCAATTCAGTTTTGATTTTCCAGAGTTGCTATAATCTTAATAATGCAATTTCACATTTGCAATGTCCCAATCTAAAGTCGCCAAATTATAATCCCCGATTAATAAAACTTGAATTTAATGTTACTTACAATTTTTACATTTTGGTTTTTCTAAAGAGTATTAAAATATGTTGAAAATGCTTTGTTATTTTAAAAATTGCTGACAAAGATCACACATAGAAACGAAACATTTTATTTCTAATTTCAATTTTATGGTCGAAAACATAATAATGTCTCTCATGGGCTGATAAAGCGGCACAACTCAAAAAATCATGTTTTGAGATAAGTGGGTTTAAAGTTTCGTTGCTAATGCATAAGAAATGCTTTAGTTTGCTTAAACAAAGATTATCTTCACGTTGAATAATAAGTTGTGCTAGTATTGCTGCTGAAAAGAATGTGTATTTTCATATTTACACCTGTTCTTAGTCAAAAGTATTGTTTTTTTGAGTTGTGCCACTATTGCAGTCCATGAGCTATGTATTTTATTTAAACAAAAGATTTTGTATAGGTTTACGATTTTCGAAATCGTTATTTTTTATCTCCAATTTTTAAACTGTTGTTTCGAATAAAACAATACCTATCTAAATTTCTTCTCAAATCTATATAAATTTCTTTTTGATCTAAAATTCTAAATTTTGTTCAAGTTTTTTTTTTTACAGAATCATTTTTTTACTACCTTTTAGTTAACTAGTTTCCGTGCCTGTGAGGATGGAAAGTCGTCAACTTTCAGATTGACTAGAGCGCTTAAATTTAATTTAGAGCTATAGATTAATAATTCCTCTCTCAAAACATTTCTGTAGTAATTTTTTCAAAATAAAAATCTTAGTAAGGAAAAGGAGAGGAATAAAAATTTAATCTTACTTTAAAAAATGAAGTTATTTTCAAAGTCATTGTAGGTATTTACTTTTAAAAGATTTGTAACAAACATATTTAAAGATTTTTCTAAAATAACAATATTCAAGTTAAATAGTTTTGTCAAATCAAAGTAAATATAATCCGCGTAATCCTGGATAAGAAAAAATGTTAAATTACTATAGAAGAAAAATAAAATCCACCGATAAGGGGCAAGATTGTGAAATTTATCGGGTGACCACTGACCACTAGAGGTAGATTTATTGGTGGCCGCTTTTTCCTTTCCACCTTTTTTTGCGTTATAAGCATATTGATAATGATTTTTCTTCTAAATTTTTATAAAAATATTATTCTTAGTTTAAAAAGGATGTTATTTAAATTTTAAGATAATATTATTTTAAAAAATTTATTATATTAATCATTATAACATCATGTTTTAAGGGAAAATAAGATATAATAAGTTTGATTTTAGAATGGTTTTTCTCATAATCAATTTTAAACTTCTTTAATAGAATTAATTATAGAAAAAACATTTTGGAAAATTGAGTCTCCCAGTTAAACATACAATATTAAGGTTAGAATAAAATATTAAGGTTAGGATACCCAGAATAAAATTCGATCAGGAGTCTACAAAAATAGGCGAACAATATTTTATTTAAAACTTGCATTTGAACCGGTTACCACTCAATAAAAAGAACACCGTCGTATTAATTATTTAATCGCCAAATTCAACTTCACGTACTAAGGATTATAAATTTCGTTTTTAAATCACCAAATTCATTTTACCGTGAAACCTTTGTATCATTAAATTAAAAGGTTTCTTGATTTATTTGTACTTTTTAAATTTTATAAGACAATGCATTGCCAAAATGTCATTTTCTATGCTTCAGATCGGAAACATCGATTAAGCAGATAGAAAAAAAAAATTTCACTTTAAATTAGTTACTTCAAATTTGAGAACTATAATAGAAGCTGTATTCTAAAATAAAAACAACAATTTTCATCAAATGTACTACTATACTTGGACACATAAAAAGAGATTTCATAATAAATAAAATTAAAATTTTAAAAATTACGTTTTTTAAGTCGAAGTTGAGCGAAAGAAGAAAACAATTCATCTTTGCCTTAATTAAAACCATAAATGTAGGGCTAAATGTTCTGAAAGACGGGAAGGGGTAATTTTGGGTATTAGCATTTATTACAATGGAATTACTTTCTTCTTTAAAAATATTAAAAACTTTACATTTTATAACTTTTCTTTTCATTATTGTTTGAGTTTACGTCAGAAAGTGGTTAAAATTTCTATTTTGGATAACAATGGAGATAAGCTTTAGCTTACAAATTAAAAAAAAAAACAATAGTTACTTGCTGTAGCCAAGGTCAGAGCACCATTTAAAATTTAAGAACTCTAGCTAGGCGAAAAGTGGACAATTTAATTTGGTAAGAAAAATTCTATCTAGCAATAAAATTAAGGTGACATTTGCTTGAGGATTTAAGGGATTTTGCAGCACATACATTGTCAATTTTGTGACAAAGCTCCAGTTGAGATTCTAGCTAATCGGAAAGATGACGATATTTCGATTGACGATAAATGCTGCTTTTAGCGATCAGAAAAATGATCAAAACTGTCCATTTAGCAAGAAGTACCTGTTAAATTCTGAGTGCTCGTCAGAGAAAAGTCGAAGTTTTCAAGATTCCAGCCTAATACAAACGATATAAATTTTAGAAGCTTATTAACTTTTTATAGTAGGCATGTTAAGATAAGGAAAATTAATATGGAACAAAATTGGAGACCTAATGAGTTACGCACATTAATTTTGAAGTTCCCATAATAAGGAGGAAAAAACTCAAAAATGCAGAATCAAATAGTCTTAGATCAATAAGTTTCAATGACATTAAAAATTACTACGAAGGATAAATAATAAACCGCTAAGCAAAGCTAAATTCGATAAAAATGAAAATTTACTTACAAACTCTATTTAAATATACTTAGTTTTGGAAATGCCTTAAATTTTCTGCATTTATTTTCGACACAAAATACATTAATTCTTTACAATTATCTGAAAACATTAAAAAATCGTTTGGAATAAGCAAAAACTAAAAGATTCGAGATATCCATACTGTCACGCCTCTGAAAATTGTCGCTATTGTATAAAAAATGTGTTTTAAGTGTTAAACAAAATTCATAACAAGAGACAGAAGGAAAATGAAAGAAATATAACTAAAGCTAATAAGAAAAATTACTTACACTCGAACTTAACTAAACAATAAAAATGTCTCAAATTCGAACTTATTATTTACCACAGTACGAGAAAAAAAAAGAAGAAAGGAAATGTTTTAAATCAGGGTTTCTTAACCTGTGGTTCATGGACCCCTAAGGGGTCCATGAGTCATATTTTGGGGGTCCGCTGACTACTCCTAATTTTTAAAATGTTTGGAAGCCTACCCTTTGCTTGTAAAGCGAGCTACAGTGAATTTTTGCGAAGCGGGATTTTCCACACTTGTGACAATAAAATCAAAACATCGAAATCGATTGAATGTTGAACACGATATGCGCGTTGCTTTGTCGAATACCATCCCCTAATCCAATTTATTAATTAAAGAAAAGCAGCAGCAACCTTCACATTAAAAATTTCGTAGACTATTAAAATAATAAAATTAAATGTTTTCTGATACTTGATGTTTTTTGCAATAATTTTTTTCCCAGGGGCTGGTCCGTGACTTCGTAAAAATTTTTAAAAGGGTCCATTATACCAAAAAGGTTAAGAAACACTGTTTTAAATGAACTTGAATAAATCTCGCCAAATCAAACGGCATCATATTTCACCTCTTTATGAATTGCGCGTGCGCAGCAAGTTTTTGCAACGATGTGATATATATTTTTTTTGTGTGTTTTTCACTTATTTATTTTCAAGAGTTTTTTAATACGTTTCTTGTATTTGTTTCCAATATTTTTATTATTTGCTTTGCATTTTTTAACATTTTTATCCCTAAGTTATAAAAAAAAAGATAAAACGGTACTTTATGAAGAAAATTTTATTTAATTATACTTATATTATTGCATATAATTGCACGAAGTTACTTGATCAGCGATTAATTAAATCTTTGGATGTTTCAAATGATTTTAAATTGTTCCAAAATAATAACTGTTGTTCAGGAAACAAATTTCCAAGGTTTTTTATTGAGTGTCTTTTATATCATCTGTGTAAGGAGTGTCTCGTGTAGAAAGTTTAATTTTTTCTTTGCAACAGACGATTTTAAGAACTCAACACTTTTCTAGTTGTCATCTTTGAAAGAATTCTTCAATTATCAATTCAAAAATTTTAATCCTTCTTTGGAATATCATCTTCACCATCTTATTCAAGTATGATAAAATGCGGTTAAAATGAATAATTTATCAGAATTTATCACATTTGCTAGCTGTTATTATTAACCCCTTCCTTCTCGCTCCCGTGAAAATGACGGGGTGAGATTTCGCCTGCTATTTCTCGCTCCCGTGATATTGACGGGCTGGAGTGTTCAGTAGTAACGCGCCAATAAGAATAAAACTAATTCATTTCTTTTGCCTGGAAAACATTTCATTTCTCATTTTACACACCTGATGGCAGTACCAGGATATTTTTAAGGTAATTGTAGATAGTTTATTTTAAACTAGTTGCAGCACTAATCAAATACGTAATACAAATACAAAAGCCAAAAAAATAGGCACTTTTATGACCGTATTCTTGAAAATTAACCGATCGTTAAGGGGTTAATAAGAATCTGAATACCGCATTATCTTATGGTTCTCAGAGGATGACGTCACAAATCTACTGAGAGACCTTGACTCTCGGTGGCTATGAATTAACTTGCTCTTCTCTTTGGTTGCGCATTTAAAGTTTCTTTCCATTAAATTCATATTCAAATGTTTCTTCATTACTTAACATAGTTAATGTTCATATTTTTCGTCAGGTTTCAGAACATAATGATATCAAAACAAAAAGTCTTTGCAAATAGAATTGTATTTTCAAAGAAAAGTTTGCAATGTTAGATATTTTAACATGATCTGGGATATTCCACCTGCCAGCTATTCAGAAAAAAAATTAATTTTTAACTTAAGAAAACTCAAAAATAACAGTAAAATAATAGACAAAACTTTTTTGATTTGGTTCTAGAAATAATTTATTTTTACAACTCTAGGAGAGAAAGATTAAAAAAGAAGGCAGCATGAGAGTGGGTTTCAAAACTAAGCTCCTACCAAATATTTACCAAACTTTTTCAATATCTCCGGGGGAAAAAATAATATTTGTTCGTTAAAAAATACAGATACTTAATGCATGGGCAGTCAACTGCACGCATCGATTAGCTCCAAAAAAGTGGAAAATGTTATGAAAAAATACACAGAGGGCGAAATAAAAAGTGAACAACCTGAATACTTTTGATCTAATGACTGGATTTTCACGTACTAAGAGTCACTTAATACGATTCGAAGGTGTAATCTTAAATATGATAACTGTAGGTGTAACCTTAAGGTGTAATCTTAAACACGATAACTTACTTTTTCTAAAAATAAATGTATTTTTTTCTATGTATTCGAACTCGCTATCCTCAAAATATGGGTTTTAGCAGTAATCTATAAAATATGTTCACAATAGCTTCTCTTAAATCTACAGGGAGACATAATGTTTCGGCTGGAGAGGGGTCGAAAGTTTGGACCCCTTAATTAATTTTAGAACATCCTTTTCATAAGGGTTTTTCTTATTAGCATTTTTTAATATTTGAATAAATATTTTTACTTTTTCTCAAAGCACATGAAAAAGACATTTTGATTTTTAAGGATTAAAACGTCGATATTGAGATTTTCACTACATGCTCCTTCTAATCAATACTCATCAAAATACGTTACGGCTCACAAAAGAATTTTTTTTTTAATTATTGCCAAGATAAGTTCCAGAGCTATTTCTTAAATACTTAAGATTGTTCTTAAATGTTAAGCATTAACATGTTTTTTCAGCGTACCTCTTCTTAAAAAAATATCGATAGATAGCATAAAATGCATGGCATACCTTTAAATAAATAGTCAACGATTTCTAACAAGGAAATGCTCCTAAGTTAAACCCTTAGAATTTACAAAAAAAGAAGAACTGAAAGAAAATCCATAGCCAGAAAATTAGCTGCTGAATTACAACGGCAAAATTATAAAAAAATTTATAACAAAATGGAAATTTTCAACTCAACTTTGCATGACGAGAATCCAACGAGAAACATCCGAGAACATAAAGTAATCCAAATTTTCATTTAGGATTTTAAATTTGGAGAGTGAGTTTGCATTCGAAACTATTTGAGTGCAGATTTAATCATACATTTTGCGTTTCCACCACCCGTGACGAATTTTCTATTCGCTAAAAAATTGCAAGATTTTAAAGGAGTTATAAAACTGATTTTGATTATACAGGGTGCGTAGCCAAATAATCCAACAAAAAATAAGCACCTTTTAAGCACTTTTCAAGCACTCAAAAAATATTTTTAAGCACTTTAAAAAAATATCATAATTAGGCAGGGTTGGAAAGATTTTGACAATCGACAGTTTTATATTGTTTTAAACGTCATGAAAAAAAAAAAAACCTTTTGGCATTGTTTTTGACAATTGTCAAAAATCATGAAATTTTGAATTATGTAAAACGAATGACGTTTTCCTACGCTACGGACTGACTATACGCCGAAATAGATAGGGGTTGAATTATGAAAACGTTGAATAGAAAGAACAATATTAACTGTGTCTTTTTGCATAATTCGAAGTGAAAATCAACAAAGTATAGGAAAGATCTAATTTTGAAAAAGGG
>NC_092212.1:81240674-81264508 GCF_043381705.1 Parasteatoda tepidariorum | reverse complement strand
TTTTTTTTTAACATTAAATGTTTCATAAATTTCGCTGTGAAAATAGCAGTTTTTAAATTTAAAATATATTTAATTAGCTAGAGTAACGAAAGCTATAATAGGAGATGATAAAGCGGAGCCAAGTGCCAACTCTTGATGAAGGAACTATAATCGCTACATGGAATTTTAAAAATCCTGATTTTCTTTAAGTATATTAAAATAAGTTGTGAAGTGCTTTACAGTTTTAAAAAAACTGAGATATATCAGAACTAGATACGAGAGCGAAATACTTTATTATGCATTTAAATCGTTTAGTCAAAAACATAATGATGCAATTTATTAAAACAAATGAATTTATAATGGTTACGATTTTCAAATAAGTTTTATTTATTTCAAACCCTAGTTTTTGTATAAAACAATAAATAATCCAATTTTTTTCGAAGTTTTTTTCACACCATGATTTTATCATCACGTTTTATATCACTTTTATTTGATTTGATTTTATCACTACGATGTGATTTTATCACTACGGCAAAATAATTAAAATTAACGTAGAGATATTCCAACTTTTGACTGTTCTCGGGTTCAAACTATTGAGAATATTATAACTATTTCCTCAGATTGCTGCTATCCCCTTACTTTTGAGGATTAAAAATCTCAGAATCCATCCAAAACAACAAAGAAAATTACGTTTATTCAGGAAAAGAACGTTTTTGAGTCTGAGTAACTTGAAATATCGTCTGCACTCATTAATTTGTATATTTATCGTTAAACTTGTATATAAGGCTACGTTGCCTGTAGTGTAGGACATATATTGAACTGAATATTGCATAGAGTAACATTTTATAATAGCCTGTAGTGCGGGGGAGAATATTATTTATTGTAAGGGGACACATATTATACGTGCCATAATATAATGCTACATATTACATAAACTATATGCAGACACATATTACATTGGGCTATATTATAGGGCCCCATATTATATGAGCTATTATATAGAGCTCCATATTATAATAGCTAATAATGTCGTAATAACTACGGCTGTGTAGTATAATAACTCTATGGTAGACAGTTTAAGGTTAGAATCACTTTGGCATCGAGCTAACCGCAAGAGGTTTCCGTAGTTTTCTCTTCCACGTTATACAATAGACAGCACTTGTCTCATCGATCACGATATTGACGTAAAGTATCATCAATGGTAAATGGATCATATTTTAGAACTCCGTGCCACTTTTCGTGTTTTTCCTCCCGCTGTAGTGCAAATCCTGGTTAGTTCTATCGAAAGGTCCTCCTAGAAGGTTAGTCTGCTCCAATGAGTGATCCAAAAATTCCCTTATATTCAGGGTTGGGTTCTTTATTTCAACGCTACGGAGTTGAACATTGACAGTTGTAAACCCGTAAACGGGTTCAGATTTTTATTTATTATGTTTTAATCCATTTTAAAATATATTGACTAATATTGAAATGATCTATTTTAAAAACTACGAAATTTTTAGAAAACCCAAAATTGGGAAGTTAGACAAATTTAAAAATATTAAAATCACAACATATATTACATTTTGAGTTCATATAATAGCAGTGCTAACTGCATATACACTATTTCCATTTTTGTAACTAATTGATGGTAATTATGTATTCGTCACCAATTCATACAATTTTTAATCGAATTTATATAAAAGAGAACAAAATTCTTTGTTCTGCAGTTACGAGCTTATAATTTATAAAAATTTAAATATTTTAATAAAAATTATTCTTCACAAAATAACCTTATAAAGATTGAATAAATTTACAACATTTATTACGTGATAATTATTCAATAATAACCATTCAAAAACCAATAATAAACTATAGCTATTCAACTTCTATCAAATTTTGTTATAAATTAAAAAAAATACCATTGTTAAAGAAAAAACTAATAAGAAAAAGCAATTAAATCATAAATATAAGCAAAACTATAAAATAAATGAAAAGAAATAGGAAACAAAAAATGATATATTATATATAGAAAATTGAAACTTATTTGTTAAATCCTTACCATTGCTTTCAAATTTCTCAAATTTTAAAAAAATATAAGCAGACAGATTAAAAAAAAATTATGTAATAAACGCAGATTTAACATTTTTCTACTATCATTCATCGAAGTGAAAGAGAATTACCAACTGAGAGAGAGAATACTAATCTATTTGTTAAAAAATATTTCAATTCCGTTTTGGTTTTCTAGGGTTGCTATAATCTTAATAGAATTTCATATTTGGAATGTTCCAATCTAAAGTCGCCAATTTAAAATCCCCGATTAATGAAATTTGAATTTAATGTTACTTACAATTTCGACAATTAGATTTTCCTATGGAATATTAAAATGTGTTGAAAATGCTTTGCTATTTTAAAATATGCTGACTAAGATCAGACCTAGAAACGAAACATTTTATACACAATTTCAAAACATTTTATACCCAATTTCAATCATATAGTCGAAAACGTAATACATACTTTATTTTATTAAAACAAATGATTTTGTATACGTTTATGATTTTCGAAACAGTTTTTTATGTCTCGAATTTTTAAACCGTTGTTTAGAATAAAACAATATATCTAAATTTCTTTTCTAATCTATGTAAATTTCTTTTTGATCAAAAATGTTAAATTTCTTTGAAGGTTTTCTTTACAGAATAACTTTGTTACTACCTTTTAGTTAACTTGTTTCCCTGCCTTAATCGATAGAAAGTTATGATGAAAAGTTCAACTTTCCGATTGACTAGAGCGCTTGAATTTTATTTAGAGCACCTTACGTCATCCCAATTTGATTCCTGTCTACATTTTATGACTAAAATGAGTTTATCGTCATAATTTCTTTTGACGAATAAAGAGCTTTTTAGAACTTTTTAAACGAATCGAAATATTTTTAAACACAGTACTTCTTAAAGTTAGTTTAGTTATAGTTATAGTTATAGTTTAGTTAGTTATAGTTTAGTTCTTTTAAAAAAATATAGTTATAAACTACAAATGATTTTTCAGAAAAATTTCTTATTTATTTAATATTATTAAAAAACATTAAATTGTAATAAATTTTTTTACATCATTCCTAAAAAATGTAATTTAAAATGGCAAAATAAAAAAATTGAACAAAATGGGTCGAAAAGTTTTTTGAGCTGTGTTACTTAAATGGCGTTCCGTTGAAATATCACAGGAGTTCCGTGAGTTGAAACATTTTTAATTAGTACCTACATTAGTACCTGAATGTTAGTTAATATGCAAAGCAATAAAACTGGCCGATAAACTCAATTATGATTATCAACTTTTAAAAGATTTGTAACAAACATATTTAAAGATTTTTGAAAAGTAACAATATTCAAGTTAAATAGTTTTGTTAAATCAAAGTAAATCTAATCCACGTAATCCTGGATAAGAAAAAATGTTAAATTACTATAAAAAGAAGAAAAATAAAAAGATTGGGAAATTTATCAGCTGACTAAAGGTAGATTTATTGGTAGCCACTTTTTTTTCCTTTCCACTTTTTTTTCTTCTTTTTTTTGCGTTATAAGTATCTTAATTATGATTTTGCTTCGAAATTTTTATAAAAATATTATTCTTAGTTTAAAAAGGATGTTATTTAAATTTAAAGAAATTATTATTGAAAAAATATATTATGTGTATTATTATAACATGTTTTAAGGGAAGATAAGATATAATAGGTTTGATTTTAGAATGGGTTTTCTCATAATTTTAAGCTTCTCTATTAGAATGAAATATGATAGCTTTTTAGGAAAATGGAGTCTCCTAGTTAAACATAAAATATTCGAATTTCTGCAACTACTGCTCTCAGCTTTATCTCTGTTCTTTTATTGTTCATTTTTATTCCTTTTTTTATCTTTTGCATTTAATATGAATTTTTCAATTTCCATTTTTTTTTTCAGATAAATTTTATTCTTTAATCATTTCCACGTTTTTTTTATTATTTTATTACTAAGCTTTTAATTGGGAAATTTCACTTTTGGGGGTTTATTTGCTATTTCTGTCATTCCCAATTCCAGGTTCATTGTCATTTGGAACGGATGCGCCAAAGACGGCACCTGCCTTTTCCCCCAGTTTCATCTATCAGCAAAGTAACAAAATTAAACATCTGCCTACTTTTTGAGAAGTTTCTTTTTGTCATTAATTCTAGTTTATTGCATCAATAAAAAAACAAGAATAGCTACATCTGAAAACATGTTGAAACAAACTGTCAATAAAAAGAGACTATATATATGTATATACACATACAGGGTGCGTAGCTAAATCTTTCAACAAAAAATAAGCACCTTTTAAGTACCTTTTAAGCACTCAAAAAATATTTTTAAGCACTATGTACATTAACAAAGTGCAAAATAATTTTCAAAGATCATGATAAAATAACTAGAATTTGACGAAGAGCTCTTTTCTTGATTATATTAGCCATTAAAAAATGATCAAGAGATTTTTCGGTTCGATTTCAGAGGGTGGAAAATGAAGCTTGAAATTGAGAATATCTTGCAAAATGCAGCAGAATTGCACAGAAGAGTGCTAGAATCTCACCAAACCCAGCTCACTAGACGCACATGCGGATTCCCAAGCATTTCACCAAACCTGTAAAATGATTGGCGCTTTCNGCACTTGTCTCATCGATCACGATATTGACGTAAAGTATCATCAGTGGTAAATGGATCATATTTTAGAACTCCTTGCCACTTTTCGTGTTTTCCCTCCCCCTGTAATGCAAATCCTGGTTAGTTCCATCAAAAGGCCCTCCTTAAGGGTTAGTCTGCTCCAATGAGTGATCCAAAAATTCCCTTATATTCAGGGTTGGGTTCTTTATTTTAACGATACAGAATTGAATGACAGTTGTAAACTCGTAAACTGTTCCAGATTTTAATTCATTATGTTTTAATCTATTTTAAAACATATTGACTAATATTGAAATGAGCTATTTTAAAAACTATGAAATTTTTAGAAAACCTAAAATTGGGAAGTTAGACAGATCTAAAACTGTTAAAATCACAACATATATTACATTTTGTGTTTATATAATAACAGTGCTAGCTGCATATGCACTATTTGCACTTTTGTAACTAATTGGTGGTTATTATGTATTCGTCACCAATTCATACAATTTTTAACTGAATTTATATAAAAAAGAACATAATTCTTTGTTCTGCAGTTACAAGTTTATAATTTATACAAATTTAAATTTTTTAATATAAATTATTCTTCCTATAATAACCTTATAAAGATTGAATAAATTTACAACATTTAATACGCGATAATTATTCAACAATAATCATTCAAAAACCAATAATAAACTATAACCATTTAAACTTCCATCAAATTTTGTTATAAATTTAAAAAAATACCATTGTTAAAGAAAAAACTAATAAGAAAAAGCAATTAAATCATAAATATAAGCAAAACTGTAAAATAAATGAAAAGAAAAATAAGGAAACAAAAAATTATATATTATATACAGCAAAGAAAATTGAAATTTGTTAAGTCCTTACCATTACTTTCAAATTTCTCAAAATTTTAAAAATATAAGCAGACAGATTAAAAAAAAAATTATGTAATAAACGCAGATTTAACATTTTTCTACTAGCATTCATCAAAGTGAAAGAGAATAACCCACTGAGAGAGAGAACACTAATCTATTTTTTAAAAAAAATATTTCAATTCCGTTTTGGTTTTCCAGGGTTGCTATAATCTTAATAGAATTTCATATTTAGAATGTTCCAATCTAAAGTCGCCAATTTAAAATCCCCGATTAATGAAATTTGAATTTAATGTTACTTACAATTTCGACATTTAGATTTTCCTGTAGAATACTAAAATGTGTTGAAAATGCTTTGCTATTTTAAAAAATGCTGACAAAGATCAAACCTAGAAACGAAACATTTTATACACAATTTCAATAAAATAGTCGAAAACATAACTTTATTTTATTAAAACAAATGATTTTGTATCGGCTCATGATTTTCGAAATAGTTTTTTTTCTTTATTTCGAATTTTTAAACCGTTGTTTTGAATAAAAGAATACCTATCTAAATTTCTTTTCTAATCTAAAATTTTAAATTTCTTTGAAGTTTTTTTTATTTCTTTTTTACAGAATAATTTTGTTACTACCTTTTAGTTAACTTATTTCCCTGCCTTTTAGGATAGAACGTTATGATCAAAAGTTCATCAACTTTCCGATTGACTTGAGCGCTGAAATTTCATTCAGAGCACCTTACTTCATCCTAGTTTGATTCCTGTCAATGAGGTTATTGTCATTAAAATTTCTTCTAGCGAATAAAGAACTTTTAAAACGAATCGAAATATTTTTAAACACAGTACTAAAATTCTTTTAACCAAATATAGTTATAAACTACAAATGATTTTTCACAAGTATTTCTTATTTATTATAATTTTATTTAATATTAGTAAAAAAAAGAACTTTAAACTGTAATAAAAATGTTTACATCATTTCTAAAAAATTTAATTTTAAATGGCAAAATACGAAAATTGAACAAAATTGGTCGAAAAGTTTTTGAACTGCGGTACTCAAATGGCGCTCCGTGGAAAGATCACAGGAGTTCCGTGAATAGGGACATTTTTACCTAAATTAGTACCTAAATTTTAGTTAATATGCAAGCAATAAAACTGGCTGATAAACTATTGAGAAAACAGCACTTTTCTTAGAAAAATTCTAGTTTTGATAGATTAATAGTTCATCTCTCAAAATATTTTTGTAATAATTTTCAAAATAAAAATCTAAATAAGGAAAAGGAGAGTAATAAAGAAATTTAATCACACAAAAAAGAAAATGAAATTATGCTTCTAAGTCATTTTAGGTCATTAACCAGAGTTGGCAGTTTATTACAGTAATCGATTACAACTGTAATTGATTACAGATAATTACTGCTATGTAATCAATTACTTGTTATCACGACTACAAGTAATCATAATCTTAGATTACATCAGAGTAGAACAAAAATGCAATCGATTACAACTGTAATTGATTGCAGATAATTACTGCTATGTAATCAATTACTTGTTATCACGATTACAAGTAATCATAGTTTTAGATTACATCAGAGTAGAACAAAAATGCAATCGATTACATTTTCACTTACAGTAATCAATTACTCGTAATTATGATTGCAAATTTTGACTGCAACTGTAATCATGATTACCCGTAATCATTTTTGTTGTGATTACTTGTAATCGCAATTACTTGGAATCATGATTACAGTTGTAATAAAAATTTTGATTACAGCTGTAATCAAGATTACAAGTAACTGATTACTGTAATCAATATTGTAATCCTGATTACAGCTGTAATCAAAATTTTTGAAAGTTGTAATCACGATTACAAGTAATTGATTACTGTAATCGACTATTGTAATTGATTACTGTAATCGACTATTGTAATCACGATTACAGCTGTAATCAAAGCTTTAATCACGATTACAAGTAATTGATTACTGTAATTGCTTATTGTAATCAAGATTACAGTTTTAACAAAATTATGTTATCTTGTAATCATGATTACAAGTAATTGATCACTGTAATAGAAAAATTTAATCGATTAAATTTTTATCCAACTCTGTTATTAACTTTTAAAAGCTTTGTAACAAACCTATTTAAATATTTTTGAAAAGTAAACAATATTCAAGTTAAATAGTTTTGTCAAATCAAAGTAAATCTAATCCACGTAATCCTGGATACGAAAAAACGTTAAATCTCTATAGAAGAAGAAAAAATAAAAAGATTGGGAGTTTTATCAGCTGACTAGAGGAAGATTTATTGGTAGCCATTTTTTTTCCCTTTCCACTTTTTTCTTCTTCTTTTGCGTTAAAAGCATTTTAATTATTATTTTGCTTCGAAATTTTACTAAAAAATATTATTCTTAGTTTAAAAAGGATGTTATTTAAATTTTAAGATATTATTATTGAAAAAATTTATTATATATATTATTATAACATCATGTTTTAAGGGAAAATAAGATATAATAAGTTTGATTTTAAAATGGGTTTTCTCATAATTTTAAGCTTTTCTATTGGAATGAAATATAAAAACTTTTTTGGAAAATGGAGCCTCCTAGTTCAACATAAAATATTCGAATTTCTACAACTACTGCTCTCAGCTTTATCTCTGTTCTTTTATTGTTCATTTTTATTCATTTTTTTAACTTTTGCATTTAATATGAATTTTTCAATTTTTATTTTTTTTTTCAGATAAATTTTATTTTTTAATCATTTCCACGTTTTTTTATTATTTTATTACTAAGCTTTTTCTTGAGAAATTTAACTTTTGGGGGTTTATTTACTATTTCTGTCATTCCCAATTCCCGGTTCATTGTCATTTGGAACGGATGCGCCAAAGACGGCACCTGCATTTCCCCCCGGTTTCATCTATCAGCAAAGTAACAAAATTAAACATCTGCCTACTTTTTGAGAAGTTTCTTTTTGTCATTAATTCTAGTTTATTGCATCAATAAAAAACAAGAATAGCTACATCTGAAAACATGTTGAAACAAACTGTCAATAAAAAGAGACTATATATATGTATATACACATACAGGGTGCGTAGCTAAATCTTTCAACAAAAAATAAGCACCTTTTAAGTACCTTTTAAGCACTCAAAAAATATTTTTAAGCACTATGTACATTAACAAAGTGCAAAATAATTTTCAAAGATCATGATAAAATAACTAGAATTTGACGAAGAGCTCTTTTCTTGATTATATTAGCCATTAAAAAATGATCAAGAGAGTTTTCGGTTCGATTTCAGAGGGTGGAAAATGAAGCTTGAAATTGAGAATATCTTGCAAAATGCAGCAGAGTTGCAAAGAAGAGTGCTAGAATCTCACCAAACCCAGCTCACTAGACGCACATGCGGATTCCCAAGCATTTCACCAAACCTGTAAAATGATTGGCGCTTTCATACGTTATGGACTGACTGTAGGGTACACTGAAATTGATTGTGGTTGATGAATTCTGAAAACGTTGAACAGAAAAGTATGAAAAGCACGTTTTTACATGATACGTGGCGAAAATCGACATTCTCTTTCATAAATCTCATTTATTTTCGAAAAGGGACAATTAAGCACTTTTTAAAAACACCCAATAAAAAAGTACCTTAAAGGGCCTTTAAAAAACGAAAATTGAAAATAAGCACCTTTAAGCACTTTTTAAAAACGCTACGCACCATGATATATATGCATGCATATATATATATATAGAAAAAAAAGATGTGGTGGCGAGTGAGTGGCAAACGATTGTAGTTTTCTTGGTTACCATTTAATTTGATTTTGTTGGCACATGGTGACCACTGATCTTTTTCCCCTTTACCTTATACTTTTTATAATGAAAAAAAACTGAATAATAAAAAAAAAATTTAATTATGTTTCACATTATTAAAATTATTATTCGTTGCCAAAGCCTAAGCATGCGTTTGAATTTAATTTAAAAATACCCTAAACCATGGATGGCGAACCAATGGCACCCGTGCCATTTATGGCACGCGACACAATATTTTGGGCACGCCACCGATCGCAATTGTTATTGCACTACGAATTTTTGTTACACAAATGTTATAACTATGAACATATGTAACAATTAAATTAAAATTCACAAAAAACTAACAAAATAATAAACAATTATTAATAAAAAAAATTAACAATTAATGCTAAAAAAGCAATAAACATAAAAAACAAGCTAACAATAAATAACTAGCAAAAAAAAATCAACAGTCTTGCTTAAACAAATATCTTACAACCTAATATAAGTTATTTGTCATCTAATCTGCAACAATAGAAGTCCCACTGATGTTGTTTTAAGATGAATTACACCTACAACTGAGACATTGCAAAATGTATTTTTTTTCAATGTAAATAAAGAGTTTTGAGTTGATAGTATGTAGTATTAATATTTTCCCAATAATCATGAAGTCAAAATTATTTGACGGCACGTCTGTGACTTCATTAAACAATTTTTTAGAAAACATAGCACGTTGGTGTATAAAGGTTCGCCACCCCTGCCCTAAGCAATTATAACCAATAAGAAAATGTAGCTAATAAACAATTTTATATTTTCCGTCAAGTTGATTTTAAATTTAAAATTCAAAATTTAAAATTTGAATTTAAAATTCATTTGACGGTTATTTTCTTCAGCAACATGAACCCTTTCTGTTATGAGGCGAAACCAAAATAAATTAGATAGTTAAAATAACGACGAATAACACCGTTTGTCCGGGCGGAATCTGCAACAGAAGGCTTTGGCCAACCTTATGCTGTCCTGCCAAATACGATGTGCAAAAATACAACTAGACATCATTTGTTGCGTTCCTACTGGCTGAACACAGTTGAAAAACGCAAAAGTAGCTTACCAAACAAATATCTAAAATCTAAGTTTACCCTGACACATGTCAAGCACAACTACAAAACGTAGTTTATGCTCGTGAAGTTAATGTAACTAAAAATTACAAAATCAAGTTGTACGCTTTTGTCTAGATTGATGTATGTTAAAGACCATTTTGATTTCCTTATGTTCAATTAATTAGTTCAGAGGTTGTAATAAAGTATTCCTTTTTTTTTTTTTTAATTATAGATACCGATTTTCTTGTAAAATTTCGACTCTCGAATCTCAATTTTCTTTTAAAAATGACGATTTTCTTAAAAAAATATATTAAAAGGTTAAAAATGAAGTTTTTTTGTTTCAAAAAGGTACTCTAGATGCGTCAACTAAAGATGGTAGCTACCGTTTTATTAGGATGCCAATTACAGAAACAAAAAAACTTATGGTATCAGATACACAACAATCTTAATTTAGATTTAAATTATAATTACCTTCAACTCATGAGGAAATATTCATTGAACTCGGGAATTCTTTTTAATTGTTTCATTATGATGTATAAAAGATTTAACGAATAAAACTAAATGAATAAAACTTAAATATTCAAAAGCATTATAAGACTGGCGGTAATAAAAAGCTACATGTTTATCAAGAAAGAAAGAAAAGCTCACAAACGCCGATTTCGGTTTTCCAATGTGACAAAAAAAATTACCAAGAATCACGAGTCTATCTTCAACTAAATATTTTAAATGAAAAAAAAAATTTCATCTCTTCGAATTGTAGGGTTGCCACATTGGATTTTCCTCTCAAAAAAGTATTGATAAATAAAAAATCACACATTAATTTTGAGTTTTTATTATTAATATTATTATAATGAAGCAATGCTAAAATTTTGGATTTTACATTAACGCTTTTATATGAGTAACCTAAAATATGCTTACTTTAAACATTTCGAAATTTACAAATTACATCCCAAAAAGGTTATTTTATGTGATTAAAAAATTGAATTAGTTTTTAAATCATTCTGTCGTGCAATTGAAAAAACAACGTGATTCGGAGAAAAGAGGCTTGCCGACTATTTTCCTTCGATTGCTATATAAAATTACAAAAAAAAACTGATAAAACAATTTTTTTTTTGAAAATTGTTTTTGCTGTTAGTAACTTACCATGCAAAGATGCCAAATGTATAAAAATCTCAATTTTGAATTTTTTTGCCTCTTTGAATTAATTTTTCAATTGCACGACAGTATTCCGTCTATAACAGGGGTTTCCAACTGGCGGCCCGGGGGCCGCATCCGGCCCGCGAAGTCCTTTTTTGTTTCCCGCGAACTAAAATATATTAGTTGTCATTTTTTTGCGGACAATGTTCGTAAAAAATCTACATGAGTTTAAAATATTCTTCTCGTTAATAAAAACCTAATTTCTTCGTTTCTGTAAAATTTAACATACCAACTGTGCAAAGAAATATATTTCTCAGGTTTTGCATCCAAGAAAATATTTATTCAAATTCAAAAATAATCGTGTATGTTGCTCTTTTTTATTTCAATTTTTTGTATTTTGGGAGTATAATTTAGCATGTGCGTATCAGAAATTTTCTCGAAGAAATTCTCCTATTTAACTTTTTGAAACCACTCATTTTGGACGAAAATATTTACACACACATTTGTAAATTTAAAATGTAAATATCTATTCCCTGGTGATTGCAGCAGACAAACCTCAATTTTCTCATTGAATATTCTGTGTGCTACTATGTAAGTTTTAATGCCAACCTTTTTAAAGTTTTGTATCTTAACAATTAGATATCTGTTGCACATTAATTGTTTAATACATAGGTGCACATTAAAGTTATTGTAGCCCAAATTTTTTAATATGCAATTAAATATTTTTAAAAATCTACTTCTTATTTTAATTTGTAATTCAATACTTTTGTTTAGTACAACTTGGTAAAAATCTGACAGTAATATTTAACGTTCCTTCAAACATAAAGGAGTCCTACATAAAATTTTGATAAAGTTGCGGCCCGCCATTTGATTTGTGTTTTTAATTGTGGCCCCCGGCCTCATGTAAGTTGGAAACCCCTGTTCTATAACATAAAATCACCTTTTTAAGAAGTACGTAAGAGCTGATTTCTATAGACTTAAATCTAAATAGCATTTTCCTATTAAAAAATAATCTTTAGTTAGAGCAATTATTTAAAAAAAAAACACATTTCTAACTTATTAAACATTTTCCTCTTAACACAAAGATAAATTTCACCATAAAAAGTTTCAATTTATTTACTTCATTAATAAACATACCACAACCGATTGAATGACCGTTTAAGAACTTTTGGATCGAAAATGCACGTATCATCTTATCGCTTTTGCACATTTGACTTCATGACTTTTTCTGACAATCATATACAGTTAATATTCTACAATTATTATTTTTTTTGTATTTTGTTCGTATCGAATAATACTTGTCGTTTATCTATTTCTACCACAACCGGTCATTTGACCGGGAGAATAATTTATTGCTTTATAAGGTTATCGGATCAGAAATTATGACGTAATGCGTATTGCATTCGATTAGTTGCACATTTCCTGCAAAAACTGTTGCACGGTTCCCAGCAGATCACCGAAGTCAAGCGGTCAGTGTGCGGGTGGGTGGCCACTTGGATCAGTCTGCATAGGGACCGAGGGTGTGCGGTATTGGTTCTCGTTAAACTGTGCTACCGTAAAGTGCTCGACTTCGCGTGCAGGGAGTTGGGCTACCGAAGCGGGGGTGCCATCCCCTCATCAGAGGATCAAAATTGTGATGGTATGTCTTCGGATCATCCTCAGGGATGTTTCCCAGACCGTCGCCAATAGTCCATTGTGTAGCTCTAGTGCGACGTAAATGAACTACAACAACAACAACAGCAAAAACTGTTGCGTAATTAGTTCAATCCGAATAACCGTGATTTCAAATATCAAGTAAGTACCTATGATTTTAGATGGGCATTTTTGTGTAAGAAAAAGTGACAAAAACTAAATGGTTTTGTGAGTAACTCATATTTTATTTTGATAGCTTTACCTGATTTCTAACTACATAGGTAAGTTTTTACCCAGAAAATTGTCGAAACGATCAAGACAGCACAAGTTCTCAGAAGAAATAAATAATATAAGCCTAGAGCTTTCAGAAATTGATGAAGAAGAATTTTCTGAAAATGAAGATATACTGCATGAACTTAAGACATGTTAAATAGGACATTGTAACGACAATAAAATCATCAAAATTTGTTCTAAATGTGAAAAATATGTCTGCGGAAAATGTACAATGGAAACATACCTGTATATGTAAACTATGCGTTGAGCAATTAATTAAAAATTATTATTCGTTGCGTTTATAATATATAAAAATTGGCACTATGCAATTTTGTTTAATTATAATAAAGTTTTTTTTGTGTGTCTATTTCCTTTCTAACATTAATATTTCATACATTAAATCAAGAAACAAAGTCCAGTTATTTGACCGGCTATGGTAGAAATAGGTATATATTAAGTGTTGGTATGTTTAGTGTTAATATTGTAATTCATTTACGTCACAATAGAGCTGCACAATGAGCTATTGGCGACGGTCTGGAAAGCATCCCTGAGGATGATCCGAAGACATGCCATCACAATTTTGATCCTCTGCTGATGGAATGGCACCCACCCTTCGTTAGTCCGATGACCTGCACGAAGTCGAGTACTTTACATTAGACCGATACCGCATACCTTCGATCCTTACGCAGACTGATACAAGTGGTCACCCACCCACACACTGACCGCATCCATTGTTTGACTTCGGTGACTTGTTGGGAACCGTGTCTTAACAATCAGTCCACTGTGGGACTGTTTAGAGTTAATAGTGATCAAAATTTTCTGATAAAAATGTTTGCGTAAAGAAAATATTTTTAAATGAGTCAAAATCGAAAGAAAAAATTTAGAAATAAATTTAAAAGTATGTATTAATAAATAAAACTTGCTTTAAAATACTAAGAATAAAATTCTAACAATAGTCTACAAACGGGCGAACAATATATTACTTAAAACTAACACGGGTTACAACTCAATAAAAATAAAAACATTGCACTTAATTGCCAAATTCAACTTCACCTACCAAAGGCTATAAATTTCGTTTTTAAATCAACGGCAAATACATTTTACCATGAAGCCATTGTATCATTAAATTAAAAGGTTTCTTGCTTTATTTGTACTTTTTAAATTTTATAAAACAATGCATGGCCAACAAACATCATCGATTAAGTAGGTAGAGGGGGAAAAATTACGCTTTATATTAGTTACTTCAAATTTGAGTACTATAATAGAAACTGTATTCTAAAATAAAGACAACAATTTTCATGAAATACTAGGACATATAAAAAAGAGATTTCATCGTGAATAAAATTAAAATTTTAAAAATTACGTTTTTTAAGTCAAATTAGAGCGAAAGAAGAAAAAAATTCTATCTTTGCCTTAATTAAAACGATAAATGTAGGGCTAAATATTCTAAAAGACGGGAGGGGGGATTTTGGGTATTAGCAGTCATTACAATGGAATTACTTTCTTCTTTTAATCAACTTTAAAAATATTAAAAACATTCCATTTTATTACTTTTCTTTTTATCATTGTTTAAGTCAGGAAGTGGTTAAAATTTCTGTTGGGGATAAAAACAGCAATAAATTTTAGCTTACAAATTTAAAAAAAAACTATAGTAACTTGCTGTAGCCAAGGTCAGAGCCCTATTTGAAATTTGAGAACTCTAGCTATGCGAAAAGTGGTCAATGTAAATTTTTTCTTTCTTGGTCATAAATTCTATTTAGCAATAAAATTAAGGTGGCATTTGCTTGTGGTTTTGAGGGATTTTGTAACACATGTATTGTCAATTTTATCACAAAACTACAGTTGAGATTCTAGCTAACATTTTCTAATTAAACATTTTGTCCCCTTAACATTAAAACCCCAGAATATTAATTTTATAGCATCGTTTCCATGAGGGTTTTTCTGAAATTTGAATAAATATTTTTACTTTTTCTTAAAGCACATTAAAAAGAAATTTTGATTTTTAAGGATTAAAACGTTCATATTGAGATTTTCCATTGTTTCACTACATATTGCCAATATAAGTTACAAGCTATATCTCTTAAATACTTAAGATTATTCTTAAATGTTAAGCATTAACATATTTTTTCAGCGTACCTCTTGTTAAAAATATACCGATAGATAGCATAAAATGCATGGTATACCATTAAATAAATAGTCAACAATTTCTAACAAGGAAATGCATTTAAGTTAAACCCTTAGAATTCGCAAAAAAGAACTGATAGGAAATCTACAGCCAGAAAATTAGCTACTGAATTACAACGGCAAAGTTATAAAAAAATCATAACAAAATTTTAATTTTCAATGCAACTTTGCGCGATTAGAATCCAACGAGAAACATCCGAGAACATAAAGTAATCCAAATTTTCAATGTAGGATTTTAAATTTGCAGGAGAGTGGTTTTGCATTCGAAACTATTCGAGTTCGGATTTAATCATACATTTTGCGTTTCCGCCACCCGTGGCGCATTTTCTATTCGTTAAAAAAATGCGAGATTTTAAAGGAGTTATAAAACTAATTATGCTTATATTAAAAACTAACATAAATTTCAATTCTTGTTAAATCCTTTATAAAACTAATTTTTCTTATATTAAACCAGGGGTCTGTTTAGCAGAAATTTGGGTCCGTTAACGAACCCTTCACAAAATATCTTTTCATAAAAACGGACCCTTCACAAAATAATTTATCTTTTAATCGGACCCTTCACAAATTTGTTTATCTTCATTATTATTTTGTTAATCGAATAAACCCTTCCTGTTAGGGGGTGAGGAAAGACGGTTCGAGACAAACTAAGTTTCCCTAAGTTTAAATTCCAAATGTAGTTATTCTAAGAAAATATTTCTACTTTTACAAACATAGTGTGCGCATTCTTATTAATATTAAACCATATTTTAGTTGTAAATAAATAATTGATCAATTTGTATTCATTCATAAAATTAGTTAATTGAATATTATGTAAATAAAGATTTCTGGCAATTTTTTAAATAAAATATTATAAATTTAAGAATTGTTTAAGTTTACTTAATACGCATCACATTAAAAGTGGTACATTACTAAGTTGGGATACATAAAATATGTCTATTGAAATTATTAAAGATGTGAGTGATTTTGTTTCCATTATTCGTCCGAAATGAATATTCTGCGTTGAGCAGTACATGCTAAATACCAAATGTTTGTATGTTGCATCTCTAATTTCGTAGCAGCAATTGTTGAGCAGAATCTTGTATCTATTTACAATTTAAAAACTTCTTGAACAGATTTTTGCAATAACAGGACCCTATTTGCACAGTTTTATTTTACAGTTTTAAGCACAATCTTGTATGTCTTTACAATTTAAAAATTCCTTGAAAAATTCTGTTTGGCAATAATGGACCCTATTTGCACAAATTCGCAAAAGCAGGACCCTGATTGAAAGAAAGTGACTTAACGCTTATTTTATATTCACAAAGTATGAAAAGTTTTTTCACAATTTAACACAAACAGTACCTATTACAAAATGTCTGAACAGACCCCGGACTAAACATAAATTTCAGACCTTGTTAAATCCTTTAAAATACTAATTTTGTTAATATTAAACACTAAACATAAATTTCAGTCCTAATTAAATCTTTCGATACAGGAAACAACCTAGACTAAAATCATTCTTCTTGAAGATTTGGCAAAATGATTGGTCAACATTTTGAGTCTTTCAGGTTCCATTAATTGTTTCGGTATTTCTTGCTCTAAGTCAATAGAGCTAGTCCAGATTTGAACTGAAAAATAGATATGAAAGCACAGATACCACATATTATATGAAATTATGAACTTTTATAGCATCTGAGAGAAGGAAATTTTATTTTTGATGTATTATAACCATTTCTTAAATATAACAAATACAAGAAAACTTAATATTAAAAGACAGCAATTTTTATATCATTTCTAACTCGAAAATAATATATTCTAAATTAAGAAGAAAGGCATTTTAAAACGAAAGTATGCATTTAAAAATAAATATAAAAAAGGCGACAATTATTTACTTTGATTTTTAGAAAATTATGACAACTGACATTTAGGCGCATACGAATCAAATTAATCAATAATATGCGTTTGAATTATGTAATTATAAACTTTTTAAAACAAAAAAGTATAAATTACTACATGGTAATGAGTTTCTCTCATTGAAGCTTTAACTTTTAAAGAGCTTAATTTAAATAAATTATTTTTTAAGACGATATTTGCTATATTGAAAAGATAGGATTTTATTTCATCCTTCTGCCATTATTATTGTATTAATGAACTGTTTGGTTTTGAAATAACATCTGAATTCAAAACATCTACTAACAAATGTTTTATCCAGATAAAATTAGTAAGTATACCGGTAAAAATGACTAGTTAGTAAAAAGTAACAAGAATTTCGTAAAATAAAATTATATTTTATTACTAAACATTAACGTTAATAATACAATTTCAATAAATAATTTTTCTATTATCTTAAAATAAAAATATTCCACTTACCTTAAAAAAAACGGAGAGAAAAAAAAGATAAAATTTTTAAAAGGATTAGGGAAGGATTTTAAAAGATTAAAATTCAAATTATAAATGAAACAAACGATCTTGTTCTGAAAGATTAAACTTATGGAAGAGTACATTCCAGAAAAGTGATGCATCACAGAATTCTTAATTAGTAATCAACAACCCTTTTTACCCCTTTAAATAAAATAGACCGATATTTACTTCACCTGCTTTTTCAAACAGCTGCTTTTACTAGCACCCACAATATAGAACAAAAAATCGTAAATTGCTTCTTAAAGCAGACGATTATTTAGGAAGATTACGATTATTATTTATAATAGTAGAAAATAACATCCTTAAACAAATTTAAANAGATTGTTCTAAGGTAGATCGCATTGCACGCAAACTACGTTTATAGTTGTCAGGTAGTTTCAATTTATTCATCAAATTGAGGTATTTTTAAAATACTACGTTAAACCGAAGCTAAGTTAGTAAATACTATTGAAAATTTAAGTAAGTCAAATGAAATATTAATTGGTTATAAAGTCCCCCAAATAGCATTTGTTCCCCCTTCATAGCAAAGTTATATATTAATTACTTAACATCCGCGAATAATCATCTCAGATTTCTCTTCGAAATTTTCTTTGAAATTTAATTTAAAAAAATCTAAAAATAAAAGCACGTTTTTATTTATGTAATCGCGTAATCTTTAGAACTATATTTTCTAAAATACTTCTTCTGTAGAAACGTTTTTAAACGTTTTGCATAAATGTTTTAATACCCTTCTGGGTACCCGGAACCAGCCGAGTTATAAATTCAAATTTTACCAGTTAACCCAGAACCAGCGGGAAGAAGATTCAATTTTCACCGTGTACGTAAACCAGGCAAAATTTTATTATTAGATACATACATCTTTACCTTAAATGTCACAAAAATGTTTTAAACGTGAAAATGCTAAATATTTGCATAAGTTTATGATGATAATTCAATTTCAGCAAGAAAAATTGGTTCAGAACTGTTATTTTTAAATCACGTGACTGCAAATCAAGATTTGTGGATTTTAAATATTGTCAATACAAATCGCGATATTTGATTTTAATGTCGCTCGAATACGCGATTGCGTATACGAAACAAATTCTTAAGTAATTAAAAATCCGATAAATATTACTTATGTAACTATTTAATTGCAATTAGCAATTTATTAAATTTTAAACAGGAGTGATACAGAAAAATCATAAAATCGTGAATCATTCTAATTCTCTCAGTTAATAGTAGATAATAACATAATTAAACAAATTTAAACATGTTTAAACAACTAACCTTCCTAAAATAACTTTAAAACGTTCAATATTTGTAAACCATTCAATACATATTCTTGTATAATACATTTCTATTGCAAATTAATTTCTAATGATTTAATATAAATTTAAAAAAAACGAAATTCATTGTTATTGAATTAAGAACTTTGTTATTGTTATAAGAACTGAAAACAAAACTATTGATAGAAAACAATCTTACTAAAATAAATGAAAAAAAACGAATAAAAATATATATATTCATAAACATCTTTAATAAATGTATCAACAAAAATGGAAACTTACGTTATAGATTACAAGTCCTATAGAAAATGAAATGCAAACTCTTGCAATTACGATTTTTTTTATTTACTTTCACTCTACTAGACAACAGCGAAGACTGAAAAGGTTTTCTAGGGTTGTTATAATCTAATATTGTTTCTGTCAGCTAGTTGGAATTTGCCGAACTAAACTCGCCAATTCAAAAGTCGCCAATTCGAAATTCGCCAATTAAAAAAGTGTGAACTAAAATGTCACACAGAATTTTTTAACATCTTTAATTTCTGGAAGTGCATTAAAATAAGTTGCGAAATACTTTATCATTTTAAAAAATACTAACATTAATCAGAACTAGATACGAGAACGAAATACTTTACTACGCATTTAAATCGTGTAGTTGAAAACTTAATGCATTTTATTTAAAGAGATGATTTTATGTTGGTCACGTTTTTCGAAATGAAATGTTTTTCCCAATTATTTGTTATTGAATAACCTTGTTATTGAATTAAATATAACGTGTTTTTCCTTTAGTTCTAAATTTTAATTTACTACCTGCTTCATTAGAATCACAAAAAACTCTTTCTTGTTAATGGAGTTTTTTCTTAAACATTTTGATATTTCAATGTTAGAGGGTGTTATCTAAAGATGGCTAAACTTAAGTAAGCAAGAGAAAAACCATTTAAATCAGATTTCCATTTAAAGGATTTATTACATACAATACACCAGTAATTGGTGACCCAGGGAATAGAGTGCTTGCCTCCTAATGAGTTGAATCTCAGCGATGGCTGGTCGATACAAGTTTTGCCGTCGCCGCACAGTGACCACAGTGCTAACGCGAAATATCCTCAGTAGTGGACGGATAGTGGGATAGAATCTTTTCGCCATCAGGCTAACTATGGGGGATTTTCATGTTTTTACTCTCCATGTAGCGCAAATTGGATTTAGTTCCATCAAAAAGTTCAATTTCAAGGCAAACTTCTTTCCGTAATTGATCCAGGAGTTCCTTTGTCTTCTGACTAGGTTTCAAAATTACAAAGCTATGAAGTTGAACTTGGGAGTCTTAAACTCAAAAAAATTGTGCCGGCTGTTCAACGACAGTTATGTAATAAAAAATGAAATGCATCAATAAAGTGAGGCGTGATCGAGTTCTTGAAATAAAAAATTTCTTTCTCATTATAAAATACATCAATAAGGAGCCGCAGTGATTCAGCGGATAGAGGATTGGACTTCCCAATGCAGTGGCCCAGGTTCAAATCCCAGCGGCGTCTGGTTGATACGAATTCTTCTAGGAGCGATCACAGTTCTGACGTAATATATCCTCAGTGGTTGACGGAACATGGGTTATAATCCCCTCGCCGAAGTGCTAACCATATCAGGTTTTCCTGTTCAGGTAACTCAAATGTGGGTTAGTTCCATCAAAAAATCCTCCACGAAGGCTAGTCTCTCTCTATGCATGAGCCAGGAGTTTTTTTGTCTTCTGGGTTGGGATCAAAATTACAAGGCTGCGGAATCGAACATTGATTGCTGTTAACTTAGAATTAGGCCAGCTGTTCATCTCCGTTTATAATATTCAGATATACATTTTATTTTATAACCGTCGTTGAACAGCCGACTTAATTGTTTGGGTTTACAACTACAATGTTCAAGTCTTGCAATTTTGAACTCAATCCAGAAAACAGGGGATCAAGTTTTGAATGAAATATGCCTTAGTGGAAGACTTTTAGATGGAACTAACACGCGTTCGTGTTACATGAAGAGGAAAAACGCGAAAACCTCCCACGATAAGCCTCGCAACAAGGAACTCTATAACACGACCAGTCAACCACTGAGAATATTTAACGTCAGCCCTGTATTTGGTGCAAGCCGCATGCTGAATTCGTATCGACCAGCCATCGCAGTGATTCGAACCCAGTCCACCTCATTGAAAGGCGAACTCTCTATCCCCTGAGCCATCCCGATTCTCATAATATACATTAACAATGTTTTCCTTAGTCTAAACAAGAGAGGGATTATTAAAACTGTAGTGCATCTACCACTACAAAAATACAATTCCAATTCACTAGTATATAAGACATGTTAACTCGAATCTATGATGAGGTACCTTTTCACAGATGAAGGTTGATATGGTCTGTAACTTACCTCCCCACAAAAACAAATTTTCAGTGAGAAAGTTTCTTTTTTTATACACATAACACTCATTTCTACATATTTTTTACGCACATTTTCTTTTTATATACATTCACGCTGCATGAAGAAAGTTTTTCCTAGTATGAAAAGTTGTTCAGCATTTGATAATGTACAAAAACCTCTTTTGTGTACTGTTTTTATATATAGAACATCTTATTCACGCTAAATTAACAAAAATATTGAAAAAGAAGTTTAAAAAAAATAATATAAAATAAAATAATTAAATAAATTATCCGGAATTTTTCCTTTTCTTACCCTTTATTCGCTATTTCCCGAAGAAAGAAAACATTTTTTGTATATAAGACCCTTTCAAATATGGAAAAACACATTAAAAATATAATATAAAAAAAATAAAAACCACAAGAAAAAAAGAAATTTATAGGGAGTTACATGGTTTCGACATGACATGACAGTAATTAAAATATGACTTGCTTTGATTGATCTTTCTATATTCTAAAAAAGTAATATTAAAATTTTGTTTCTTCTGCACATTTTATTAGCATAAATTATATTATTTTTAATCTTCTTCCATTAGCACAAAGGCACCAACAACAGAAGGAGACTTTGGAAAAAATATTGTTATAACCAGTGACGAACCTATTGATAAAAATATTTATTCTGCCGAAATTACCAGAATTCCAGAAGGTTATAACCAGTTTTTTCATGCTTGAAAAGTACTAGTTTCAAGAACAGCTTACAAACAAGGAATGTGTATAGTTTCAAGTTTTGAGAATGAAGAACCTGTGTTTGGAAAAACAATTATTATTTTGTGAATAGGCTCCAAAAGTTTTATTAGTGTGTAATTTTTTTAAAATCTTGTTGTGTTTTTTACAATCAACTGAAAAATGTGATATAGTTAAAGTAATAGCACCACAAATGTATAATAACGAATATGTAATAAAAATATTGGTTTTTCTGCAATGCTCACCATCATTCACTAATTTGTAAAAAAAATTACAGTATTTTTTTCCAAACTGTATAAAATTTTAATCTTTTCATCAAGTAGTAAATTATGTTTGTAAAAAAGTAATTAAGTTAAATTGTAAATTTTAATTCAGATGAGGCAGAGTATTTCAAGAAATTTAGTATCTAGTATCTTGTTAAAACATTGAAAATTATTTTCAGATGAACCAAAATTTCAAAACTGTAAACATTGAGGTCATAACATAATTTTTATTTTAAATTACTGTAAATAAAAGAAAGTTTGAGTTGAATACACTCTCTTAGTAACAAAAACATACTATCTATCATATTTTTGAGTGAATAGTTTGAATTTTTTTAATGAATGCTGTGATATGTATAAAAAATATAATATATTTAAAGTTTAAAATTTTGCTTAAAAATTATTACATTCTGTCTATGTATTCAAACATTAAAGTGATTGTAAATGAATAAATTTTGTTTGCATATTGATCTGGATCTGTATATTTTTTGTTAATATTTCCAAGTTATGTCATTATTTTTACACTTCTTAATTTACTTCAAATTTATTATTTTCATACGCTAATGTAATTAATATTGGACTGTTTCCTTAATTAGAGATTGGGGGTTGACCAATCCAATATTTGTCAACTCTTTTATATAAATTTTTATTTGTGAAAGTAATATTTTCATTTTTAAATAATAAAATAATTTCAAATACATAGTAATAAGAATTTGCCTCAGGCTAAAATGAATTTTTTTTTTCTCTTTAAAACATTAGTGGCGCTAACTCTATAGCAGTGGTTACCAGCTGGCGGCTCCCGGACAGCAAACGGCCCGCGAACTGAAATATATTAATTGTGATTGTTTGGGGACAATATTCGAAAAAAATCTAAATGGGTTTAAAATACCTTCCTTTCGTTAAAAAAAACCTAATTTCTTCATTTCTGGGAAAATTAACATACCAACGGTGCGAAAAGATTTATTTCTCAGGTTTTGCATCCGAGAAAAAACTTATTCCACAAAATATTTATTATTATTCGTAATCCAATACTTTCATTATGCGTTCTTTCACAGAGAAAGACAATTAATTTTATGCATAGACCAACTTTGGTATGCTAAAGTATCGTGAAAATATTTGAAAACAAGCTTAAAAAAATAATATAATATAAATAAACTGTATTTTCGTGATTTTTCCAGCTTTTACATTATTTAAAATTTCCTGAACAAAAAAA